>NC_043704.1:7950687-7965930 GCF_006229205.1 Suricata suricatta
TGACAGATTCCCCTAGAAAGTGAAGTCTCTCTCCTTATTTCCAGGGGATCCTAGCCTTTGCAAATGAAGATTTTATATTAGTCCTGGACCTCCTAAGTTGCAATTTTATTTTGTACAGTATGAAAGATATTTTCGCCCATTGTTACTGTTTTAAATTTTCAGCAAAAAGAAACCAGTATCATATAATTACTGTGTGTTCATGGTCTTAAATTTTTATAATGTGACTTGGCACAAATGACATCATTTCAAGGAAATAGTCAGGAATTTTTCCGTGTAAGGAAGTATTCATGATGTTTTATCTTGACTTAAACCTTCCCCTTCCCTAAGGTTCTCTGTTGCCTTCACTGTGAATTAGTGATAATTCTAGAATCTACATGGCATAGGATACTGTTGCCCACAGTTTCAAATCTGATATGTCTTCCTTATTTTTGATTCAATAGTACTTATAAGTGGAATTGAGGGAGCTGAATATTGAAAAGTCTTAATAAGTGTTCCAAAGAGACAAACAGGAAACAACATTTGGAGAAAGGATTCTCTATACACTTTTGTAATGTGTCCTACTCTCTACTGAGCATAGTGCTGGATTTGATTGTAGATTTTCCAGCCAGGGTCGTGTATTTTGCTATCAATAGGTCTTGCTGCCTCTAGAGTAGATCTGGTCAGGTTCTTTGGAAAAGGTAAGAGCCCTGTCACATGAAGAGAAAGGAGAGAGTACCACAAACTCAGGTAAGTGGGAATGAGTGAAGCAGATGACACAGTGAGGGACCAAAGTTAAAGGAGAAAACTCAATCTTAAAATGTGTTTTGGGAAGCTCAGCTTGAATGGATTCTAGAAGCACAGGTTTATTTCGCTGGTGGTCTCAGAGGTACCTCTCCTGTCTCCCTCTTCCTGTGCTCCTCCATCCTCTTAGGCTTACCCTCTGTCCCAATGTCTTCCATGACATTCACAGTAACACTGAAAAGCCTTCCATGGCCAGTTAGGGTCTCTGTGTTTGGACCGCTTTTCTGTTCATTTTTGGAGCATGTGAAAATCGGTACACATAGGGAGTTTCTAAGTGGAGGCCCCAATGTGATTTACTCCTGTCCCATTTCTGAATGCACTTGTCTCCTGGAGACTTACACAATGTCTGGTACAACATCAGGAATGTGAGGTGGACTGATGCTCCCCTATCAAATCTTACACACTTCAGCCCTATCCATAGAGGCTCCACATCGATGAGACCCAGTACTCTGTCCTCAGAAATATACTGGGAGCCTGAGTGTTTATGTTGGCCTCACAGGGGAGTCATCCTGAAGACCTAATTGATGCTGGGCCCCATTAAGGCCTGAGTGCCAGAATCTTTGTGGTTCGACATTACAGATGATAGTTCAAAAATCTATAATGGAGATTCCAATGGGAAGGCAAAGCATAGAATGGCATTTTCAACATTGCTAGTCAAAATTTCATTTATACACAAATCACTTGGGGTTCTCATTAAAAAGAGAGTCTGGGGCCCACACTCAGATCATGACTTCCCTAAGTTTGGATGAAGGTCATTAATTGGTATTTTTAACAAGCATTGAGGTTGCTGTCCCCAGACTTCATCTCCAGTAGCACTAAGGTAGGGAAAGCAGAAGAGCACCCCTGAGTGCCTTATACCCGACCATCTTATCTCAACACAAGTACTGCTGTTGCCAGTGGAAATTACTAACAGCTTTTGAGAAGATGTTATTCTCTACAAATCCCCTGAAAGTTGGAAAAGGACTACATAAGGCAGTGGTATCTGAGCAAGGCTCTTTGGGGTACACATGTTTACTCCTCCAGCAAAGGGATGTTTATTAAGTATCTACCACATGCTCCAAATGTATGAGGATGCACTGTGTCAGGACGCTGGCCTGGGAATCTTACATTGTGCACGTTAATCTTTCCCTAGCCATCGGAATTGGGTACACTATGTTCATTTTTGCCGGAAGATTGGATTCCTGATGAGCCTCTGGAACAGAGAGTAATTCTCTTCTTTTGAATTATGAGTACTCTTGAAAACAATGTTGGATGTCATAGCACAAATATAGAGAGCAGATGGAGGACAGAAAGAAAGGAATAGTAGAGCCTCTGAGGGAAATTGGATGAGAATCATTTGCATTTATATATTTGGTTAATTTCCATGTGAGAAAATCAAGGGACACCCCAAAAAGGAAGGTGGGATTCTATGTGTTACCTTGGAAAAACTGTATGAACCAGAAAGATGAAAGTGACTAACCAAATGGTAAGTGCTTTGCAATCCTTTCTCTTAACCTGAGCCTCAGGAAAGTGCTACTATCAGTGAAATATCCAGGAAGCTGAGCTGCTAGGAACTCTGTTCTCTGAGGTGTTCTGAGAAGGGAGGATCAAGGACTGGCAGCAGAAGTTAATTTCGGGGTGAACACATCATTGATGATAGATTCTCTCTCATGATGACAGAGACAATTTATGGCCATGCTCAGGCAGTCTCCACAGGCACCATGGAGACAGAAGGACTATTTAAGATGTAAATTCTGGGACAGCTTAGCCTTGCCCACAATGTTAGCCTCGAAGTATGAAACAGGAATCCCTGAACGTCATAGGGTCTGCTACAGTAGTGGACTGATGGGAGCTTGAGCATTTATATTAACAGAATGATCCTGGATGGCTGGTCCTTGCTCCCCATCTGTTCAGGGTCAACTGCATTGTGGGAGGTGCCAAGCTCCATGGGTTTGCCTGCTTTCTCTCTGGGCACATGTGTGAAGATTGATAATACCAAAGGGAGAAACGAGAGAAGGCAGAAAAACTCGGTGGGATAACTTGGTGCAAGGGAGGATTGGTCTGTCCAGAGACTCTATCCCTTCTCGTTTGAAATGTAAACTCAGGTGTGAGGGCTGGGTTGAGTTGGGATTCAGGGCTGGTCCTCTGGAGACCTGGGCAGATGAAGGGAGAAGCACATGACTGCAGCCTTTGGCCACAGAAGGCCAATGTGTGCCATAGGTCCTCTCTGCTCATGTGCAGCAAGTGGCCAGAAATTCTACCTATGCAGGCGCTGTGGGGAGCCATTACCAAGAATGGAATCTGGGAAAGTGTGGGAAAGTGAGGGCCAACTCACCTCAGTGTCTCATGCGCATGAGCAAATGTGGGCTGAGAGAGGCAGGGAAAGGTGTCCTACTGAGTTTTATGCCCATGTTAGGAGTGGGCAAGGTGTTTAGGCCATGTGAGAAAGGTGCTCAAAATGAAAGGTGCTACTGTATAATGTTAAAAGATGAACTGATATATGTTCAAATGTTCAAGAGTTCACCTGACCAGTTTTTTGTTTCTTCAAATGGTTAAGCAAGTTCCTTCCATAGGAGGTGGTGGTAAGGTTTTTATACAAATGATGTAGAAGCAAAGGAGGGACAGTGCTTGACTGGATAAACCATCCATAGTGGTGCTTATTCTGGGGATGCAATTGTAAGCAAAAGGAAACTGCCCCAAAATTAATATCAGAAACCTTACAGAGGGTTATTATGGCTGAAAGGACAAATAACTTCTTTGGAGATTAAAATACCAGATAGCAATGTATATTAAAAATCATATGAGAAAAAAATGCAATGTATAATAGCAAAAGTTAGAAAACAGGTTACTGTTAATAAGCCTGTTCATGTTGGTTTTGACAAACTATATGCTCCTGGTTATAGGAAAGAACCACGGTTTTCATCAAAATAGTGTTCTCCCCCACATATCAAAATCTGAAAACAAGAGATCGTTCTGAAATTGTCATTTAGCATTCCCCCCAATTATAGAAATAGGTTTTTGAATATCAGCTAGTCATTTAGAGAACCCTTAAGATATAGATGTTCATAAACCTTACTCAAGCTCTAATTGAGGAACCTACAGATACACCAACATTTATGGGGAACGGTGTTGGTTTGGAAAGTGGAAAGTACTACATGAGTTACAGAAACACCCTATTCATGTCCTTCTAAAACCAACCTGGTGGGAAAACCTTAATGTGTTCTTCTAAACACCATATAGCTAAAAACCCTCCACAAATGACCCCCTATTTCATAATGTCCTTTGCTGTGTCCTATTAGAGACCTTGGCTTAGTCTATTTGTCTGATGTAAGCATAGCTACCTGGCTTTCCTTTGGTTTCTGTTTGTATGGAAAATCTTTTTCCACATCAGCACTTTCAGTCTGACTGTGTTCCTAAAGCTGAAGTGAGTCTTTCTCTTTTTTTAATGTTTTTTTTTTATCATTCTATTTTTGAGAGAGAGAGACATCATGAGCAGAGGAGGGACAGAGAGAGAGGGAGACAGAGAATCCGAAGACAGGCTCCAGGCTCTGAGCTACCAGTCAGCACAGAGCCTGACGCAGAGCTTGAACCCACAAACTGTGAGATCATGACCTGAGCCAAAGTAAGATGTTTAACCGACTGAGCCACCCAGGCGCCCCTGAAGTAAGTTTCTTGAAGGCACCTTATAGGTGTGTTGCCATTTCTTCCCATTCAACTAATCCATATCTCTTGATTGAAGAATTTAATCCATTTATAGTTATTTTATTTACTTATTTATTTTAAAATCACATTAGGTAACATAAAGCGTAATACTGGTTTCAGGAGTTGTACCCAGAGATTCATATGACACCCAGTGCTCATCTACAGAAATGCCCTCTCCAATGCCCGTCACTCATTTAACTCATCACCCCACCCGCCTCTACTCCAGCAACCCTCAGTTCTCTATATTTAAGAGTCTCTTGTCGTTTGTCTCCTTGTCTGTTTTTATCTAATTTTGCCTTTCCTTCCCTTGTTTCAACTTTTGAGTTTCTCAAATTCTACATAATGAGTGAAATCATATGATATCTGTCTTTCTCTGACTGACTCACTTCACTTAGCAAAATACCCTCCCGTTTTCCATCCAGTTCCTTCCACATCATCGCAAGATTTCATTCTTTTTATGGCGAGTAATAGTCCAGTGTGTGTGTGTGTGTTTGTGTGTGTGTACACAATATATATTGTCACATATATGACCTCATATATATGACATTCCTTTATTCATTAGTTGATAGACATTTGAGCTCTTATAATAATTTGGCTATTGTTGATAGCACTGCTGTAAATATTGGGGCGAATGCACTCCTTTAAATCAGCAGTTTTGTATCTTTTGGAGAAGTAAATTGTAGTGTTTATTCTGCATTATAGGGTAGTTCTATTTTCAAATTTTTGAGCAATCTACATATTGTTTTTCAAAGCATTTGCACCAGTTTGCATTCCCCTCAACAGTGCAAAAGGGTTTGCCTTTCTCTGCATCCTTGCCAAAATCTGTTGTTTCTTGAATTGTGAATTTTAGCCATTCCTTTTCTTTTTTTCTTTAAGTTTATTTATATGGAGAGAGATAGAGAAGACACAGCATGAGGGAGGGAGTGACGGACAGAGAAGGCGAGAGAGACCATCCCAAGCGGATTCCACACTAGAGCAGAGCCTGACATGGGGCTTGAACCCATGAACTATGAAATCATAACCTGAGCTGAAAGGAAGAGTTAGATGCCCAACAGACTGAGCCACCCAGGTGCCTGTAATTTATCCATTCTGACATATGTGAGATGAAATCTCATTGTCGTTTTGATTTGTAGTTTCCTGATGATGAGTGATGTTGAGTGCATTTTCAGGGGTCTGTTAGCCATCTGGATGTCTTCTTTGGAAAAGTGTGTTTTCATTTCTTATGCCCACTTCTTCACTGGATTATTTGGTTTTTCCGTGTTCATTTTGGTAACCTCTTTCTAGATTTGGATACTAACCCTTATCTGACATGTCCATTGCAAATATCCTCTCCATTCCATCTTTTGCCTTTTAGTACTGTTGATTATTTCCTTCCCATTCCCTGTGCAGAAGGATTTTTTTTTTTTTTTGGTATGAGGTGCCAATAGCTCATTTTCATTTTTATTCCCCTTGCCTATAAACATGTCAAGTAAGAATTGGCTCTGGCCTGGGTCAGAGAGGTTTCCTGAATATTTCTCTTATAGGATTTTGGTGATTTCCTGTCTCATATTTAGGTCTTTTATTCATTTTGAATTTATTGTTGTGTATGGTATAATAATCTTGTCCAGTTTCATTTTTCTGCATCTCACTGTCCAGTTGTCCCAGGAGCATTTGGTGAAGAGCCTGTTATTTTTTCATTGGATACTCTTTCTGTTCTGTCTCAGATGAGTTGGCCATATATTTGTGGGTATGTTTCTGCATTCTCTCTTCTATTCCATGAATCTATGTGTCTGTTTTTGTGCCAGTACCATACTGTCTTGAAGATTACAGCTTTGTAATATATTCCAAAGTCCAGAATTGTGGTGCCTCTCCTGATGGTTTCCTTTTAGCACATCATTTTGACTATTCAAGTCTTTTGTGGTTCCATATAAATTTTAGGATTGTTATAGGTCTTTGCATAATGTTTCTGTTCTTTTGCATTTTCATTTTTTTTTTAATTTTTATGGTTTTTATGTATTTTTGAGAGACAGTGACAGTGCGAGCAGGGAGGGTCAGAGAGAGAGGGAGATACAGAATCTGAAGTACGTTCCAGGCTCTGAGCTAGCTGTCAGCACAGAGCCTGACATGGTGTTCGAACCCATGAACCATGAAATCATGACCTGAGCCAAAGCCGGCTTTCAACTGACTGAGCCACCCAGGCGCCCCATTGCTTGTGTTCTTTTGTTAGAGATGGCCTTGAATGTGTAGATTGCATTGGATAGTATTGACATTTTAACAATATTTGTTCTTCTAATCCATGAGCATGAAATGTTTTTACATTTCTTTTTGTCCCCTTGAATTCCTGTCATAAGCTTTCTCTAGTTTTTGTTTACAGATTTTTTTATATCTTCGGATAGGTATTCCTAGGTATCTTTGTGTTTTGGGTATAATAATAAATCAGATCAACTTCTTGATATTTCTCCTGCTTCATTATATATGTGTAGAAATGGAACTGATTTCTGTACACTGATTTTATATCCAGTGACTTTGCTGAATTCACATATGAGCTCTAGCAGTTCTTTGGTCGAGTGTTTCAGTCTTCTATGTAGAGAGATTACCCTGTCATCTACAAAGAGTGAAACTTTAACGTCTTCCTTAAGATGTCTATCCTATAAGGCAAATTTGAAGTCTTATTTTTGTTTCTTTTCTGATCACTGAGCTTTGGACTTTGAGTGCTACATTACACAACAGTGGTGAGAGTGGATATCTGTGTAATGTCCCTGATCTTAGAGTAAAAGCTCTGAGGTTTTCTTCATTGAAGATGATATTAACTCTGGAGCTTTTCCTCTATCATAAGGATCATATGGTACTTAGCCTTTATTTATTAACATCAGTATAGTTTATCACATTAATGTCCATATGGTGAACCATGTCTGCATCCCAGGAATAAATCCCACTTGATCATGGTGAATCATTATTTCTTCTGAAATGTTTGTTTATTTATTTTCAGAGAGACAGAGACAAAGAGAAAGTTGGAACTAGCAGGGAAGGGGCAGAGAAAGAGGGAGAGGAAATCCAAAATAGGGTCCATAGTCTCATTATCGACTCAACATGGGGCTAGAAGTCATGAATTATGAGATCTTGATGTGAGCCACAATGAAGAGTCAGACACCCAAGTAACTGAGCCACCCAGGTGCCCCAAATAATTTTTTGATGTACTGTGGCACTCCATTTGCTAGTATCTTGTTGAATATTTCTGAATCCAGATTCCTCAAGGATATTGGCCTCCTTTTTAGATAGGTCGTGGTCTGACTTTATAATCACGGTAATCCTAGCTTCATAGAAAGTGTTTGGAAACTCTCCTTCCTTTTCTGTTGGAACATATTGAGGAAAATTGGTATTAACTCTCTTTTAAGTGTCTGTTAGAAATCCGCTGTGAAGCCATCTGGCTCAGGACTCTTATTTGTAATGCGATGTTTGAAACCAATTCAATTTCTTGGCTGGTAACAGCCCTGTTTAAAAGGAATCTTTCTTCCTCTTTGAGTTTTCATAGTTTATTTCAGGGAATTTTCCCCCTTTCTTCCTGATTGTCCAGTTTGTTGCATATAATTTTCATAGCATTCTTCTATTCTTGTGTGTACTTCTGTGGTGTTTGTTGTAATCTCACCTCTTTCGTTCATGATTTCATCTATTTAGGCCCTCTTGGTTTTCTTTTTGAGAAGTCTGGCTAGGGTTTTATCAATTTTGTTTATTTTTCAAAAAAAAAACCTCTCAGTTTCATTAATCTACTCTACTATTTACCTTGGATTCTGTATTATTTGATGCTTTCTAATCTTTATTATTTCGTTTCTTCTGCTGGCTGTGAGCTTTATTTGCTGCTGCTTTTCTATTTCCTTTAGGTATAACATTAGGCTTTGCATTTGGAACATTTTTTGCCTTTTGAAGTAGACCCAAATTGCAAAGCATTTTCCTCTCAAGATTGCCTTTGCTGCATCCAAAAGGTTTGGACTGTCTTGTGTTGAATGGTGTTCATTTCCATGTATTTTTAAATCCCTTTGTCTAGTTAATGCATTCATTTTCTTTTTTAGATGGCTGTTTTTTAATCTCTATGTATTTTTTTAATGTTTTTAAATTTACTTTTGAAAGATAGACACAGCGTGAGCAGGGGAGGTTTAGAGAGAGACAGACAGACACAGAATCTGAAGCAGGTTGCAGGCTCTGAGCTAGCTGTCAGCACAGAGCCCGACATGGGGCTTGAACCCACAAACCATGAGATCATGACCTGAGCCGATGTGGAACACCAAACCGAGTGAGCCACCCAGGCACCCCTAATCTCTATGTATCTGAGGGTTTCCCGATTTTCTTCTTGTGTTTGATTTCATGTTTCATATTGTTGTGCTATGAACTCAGACTTTTTCTACCGGTGGGAGACTGATGTGTGGCTCCATTCATCTATTCTGGAGGATGTTCCACGTGCATATCTGAAGACTGTGTCTTCTGTTGCTTTAGGATGAAATGTTCTCAGCAGATCTGTTATATCCATTTGGTTCAGTGTGTCATTGAGAGTCATTGTGTCCTTGTGGATTTGCTGCTTCAATGATCTGTCCATTGCTGTGGGTAGGATATTAAGGTCTCCTGCAATTATAGTATTATTGTCAATATTTCCTTTTGTTTGTAATTGATTTGTGTGCTTGAGTGGTCCCAATGTCGGGAACTAAATATTTATAGCTGTTAGCTCTTCTTGATGGATAGTCATTAGGATTATGATAGAATGCCCTTCTTCATTTCTTGTCATAGTCTTTGTTTTAAAATCTAGTTTTTCTGGAGCACTTGGGTGACTCAGCCAACCTAGTGTTCGACTTGGACTCAGGCATGATCTTGTGGTCAGTGAGTTCAAGCTCCGTGTTGGGCTCTGTGCTGATAGCTCAGAACCTGGAGCCTGCTTTAGATTCTGTCTCCCTCTCTTTCTCTCTCTGCCCCTCCCGTACTCATGCTCTGCTTTCTCTATCTCACAACTGAATAAACGTTTAAAAGAATTTTAACCTAATTTGCTAATACTTTGACATGAATAAGCTTGATAGAACGTTCTCTGTCTCCTCACTTTCAAATCTGCATGTGTCCTCAGGTCTAAAAAGAGTCTCTTCTAGGCAGTTTATTAAGGGATCTTGTGTGTTTTTTTTATTGTTTTCATTTTATTTGTTTTTGTTTTTATTACTTTTTAAATCCATCCTGATACCCTATGTCTTTTGATTGGGACATTTAGTGCACTAAAAATCAGAGTGATTTGAAATATATGAATTTACTACCATTGTGATATCTGTAGATTTTGTTTGTGGTGATGTTCTCTAGTTCTTTATAGACCTTGGTGGTTTCCACTAACAGAGCCTCTCTTAGAATCTCTTATAGGGCTTCTTTATTTATTACTAACTTCCTTTATTTTTGCTTTGTTTTGTTTTCTTTTCTTTTCAGAGAGAGAGAAAGAGAGAGAGAGAGAGAGAGAGAGAGAGAGAGAGAGAGAGAGAGCAAGTGGCAGAGGGGCAGAGAGATAGGGCAATACAGAATCTGATACAGACTCCAGGTTCTGAGCTATCCGCACACAGCCTGATGTGGTGCTTCAACTCACAAACCATGACATCATGACCTGAGCCAAAGTTGGATTCTAAAACTTCTGAGCCACCCAGGTACCCCAGTGATCACTAACTTCTTTAGTTGTTGTTTATCTAGGTAAGTCTGTATCTCTTCTACTCTGAATAACAGATTTGCTGGGAAAGGGAATCTTGGCTGCATATTTTTCCTCATCAACACATTGAATATTTCCTGCCACTGCCTTCTGGCCTGATAGGTTCCAGGGCACACTTCTGCTAATAAACTTATGTGACACTTCTGCTAATAAACTTATGTAAATACCCTTGTAGCTTAAGGATATTTTGTCTCTAGCTGCTTTTATTTTTATTTATTTATTTACTTATATATTTTTAAGTTTTTTCATGTTTTATTTATTTTTGAGACAGAGAAAGTCAGAGCATGAGCGGGGAGGGGCAGAGAGAGAGGGAGACACAGAATCCGAATCAGGCTCCAGGCTCTGAGCTGTCAGCACAGAGCCCATCGCGGGGCTTGAACTCACAAACGTGAGATCTTGACCTGAGCCAAAGTCAGAGGCTTAACCAACTGAGCCACCCAGGTGCCCCTCTAGCTGCTTTTAGAACTCTTTCTTTATCTTTGTATTTTGCAAGTTTCACAGTGACATATTGTGGTGTTGACCTGTTTTTGTTAGGTTTGAAGGCAGTTCTCTGTACCCCTTGGAATTGGATGCCTGTTTCCTTCCCCAGATGGGGAAGTTCTCAACCGTAATGTGTTCAAACAAACCTTCTTCCCCTTGTTCTCCTGCTTCTTCTTTGGGACTCCTATGATATGTGTAATGTTTTCTTTCATGAAATCACTTTTATATACTGTTTTATTTCATGAAATCCCTTAATTCTTTACATTTTCCCACATGATAGAGTATGGAATTCACTTTCTTTTCAAGTGTGCCTGGTACATTCTCCAATATAGTGCACAAACTGGGTCATAAAGCAGCCTTCCATAAATGGAAGCAAATTGAGATCATACCATGCATACTTTCAGATCCCAATGCTATGAAACTTGAAATCAATCACAGGAAAATGTCTGGAAAGCCTCCAAAAACATGGAGGTTAAAGAACACCCTACTAAAGAACGAATAGGCCAATCAGGCAATTACAGAAGAAATTTAAAAATATATGAAAACAAATGAAAATGAAAATACAACAATCCAAATTCTTTGGGATCCAGCAAAGGCAGTCCTAAGAATAAAGTTTATTGCAGTCCAGGTCTATTTCAACAAACCAGAAAAGTGCAAATACAAAAATTTAACAGTGCACCTAAAGAACTAGAAGGAGAGCAGCAAGAGCACCTGACACCAAGCAGAAAAAGAGAAATAATAAAGATCAGGGCAGAAATAATCAATATAGAATAAAAAAAACAATTGAACAGATCAATGAAACCAAGAGATGATTTTTTGAAAAATCAAATTGTTAAACGTCTAACCAGATTTCTCAGAAAGAAAAGAGAGAACACCCAAATAGACAAAATCACAAATGAAAATGGATCTATTACAACCAGTCCCTAGGAAATACAAGCAATTATCAGGGAATGCTATGAAAAATTATATGCCAACAAACTGGACAACCTAGAAGAAGTGGACTGAAACACACATGCATTAACAAAATCAAACAGGAAGGGATAGAAATCTGAACTGACTCATAACCAGTGATGAAATTGAGTCAGTTACCAAAAATCGCCCAAAGAATAAGAGCCCTGGGCCAGGTGGCTTCCATGGGGAATTCTACCAGACATTCATATCAGATAATACCCAATATTCATATAAGACCCATTCTTCTGAAGCTATTTGAAAACATAGAAATAGAAGGAAAACATCTGGACTCATTCTACGAAGCAAGCATCCCTTGATTCCCAAACCAGACAGAGACCTAGCAAAAACAGGGAAGTGCAGGCCAATATCCTTGATGAATAGAGATGCAAAAATATTCAACAAGATACTAGCAAACTGAGTTCAACAGATAGATACATGAAGAGACTGATCCCATTCATAATTGCCCGAAAAACATAAAATACCTAGGAATAAAACTATCCAAAGATATAAAAGATATGTATGATGAAAACTATAGAAAACTTACAAAGAAAATTGAGGAAGACACAAAGAAATGGAAAACATTCCATGCTCATGGATTGGAAGAATAAACATTGTTAAAATGTCATTATTACCCAGAGCAATATATACATTCAGTGCAATCCCAATCAAAATTGCATTAACTTTCTTATCAAAGCTAGAACAAAGACCCTAAAATTTGTATGGAGCCACAAAAGACCCCAAATAGCCAAAAGAATATTGAAGAAGAAACCAAAACAGGAGGCATCACAATTTCAGACATTAGTCTCTAACACAAAGCTGTCATCATCAAGACACTAAGGTATTGGCCTAAAGACAGACACATAGACGAGTGGAATAGAATAGAGTCCAGAACTGGACCCACAAGTGTATGGCCAATTAATCTTTGACAAAGCAGAAAAGGGTATCCAATGGAAAAAAAAAAAAGGCAGTCTCTTTAACAGATGGTGCTGAGAGACCGCCACAGAACATGCAGAAGAGTAAAGCTAGACCACTTTCTTACACCATTCACAAAAAGAAACTAAAAATGGCTGAAGGTCCCAAATGTGAGACAGGAAACCATCAACACCCTCGAGGATAAAGTAGAAAACAACCTCCTTGACCTTAGCAGCAATTTTAAACTAGACACATCCCAAAGGGCAGGGAATCAAGAGCAAACATGAACTATTGGAACCTCATCAAGATGAAAAGCATTTGCACTGCAAAGGAACCATCAAGAAAACTAATAGGAACCCCACAGAATGGGAAAAGATAGTCACAAATGATATAAAAGATAAAGGGCTAGTATCCAAAATCTACAAGGAATGCACCCAAATTCCACACCCAAAAAACAAAGAATCCAGTGAAGAGCTGGTCAGCACAGATGAATAGACACTTCCGCCAAAGAGGACATCCAGATGGCAACAGAAACATGAAATGATGCTCAGCATCACTCATCATCAGGGAAATACAATCTACAAGGAATGCACCCAAATTCCACACCCAAAAAACAAAGAATCCAGTGAAGAACTGGGCAGAACACATGAATAGACACTTCCGCCAAAGAAGACATCCAGATGCCAACAGACACATGGAACGATGCTCAGTATCACTCATCATCAGGGAAATACAAATCAAAACCACACTGAGATACCAGCTCATGCCAGTCAGAGTGGCTAAAATGAACAAATCAGGAGACTATAGACGCTGGCGAGGGTGTGGAGAGATGGGCACCCTCCTACACTGTTGATGGCAATGTAAACTGGTGCAGCCACTCTGGAAAACAGTGTAAACGTCCCTCAAAGAAATTAATGATAGAACTCCCCTGTGACCCAGCAATAACACTACTGAGGATTTACCCAAGGGATACAGGAGGGCTGATGCATAAGGGGACATGTACCCCAATGTTCATAGAAGCACATTCAACAATACTCAAATCATGGAAAGAGGCTAAGTGTCCATCAACTGATGAATGGACTAAGAAGATGTAATTTATATATACAGAGGAATACTACATGGCAATGAGAAAGGATGAAATCTGCGCATTCAACACTTGTGGGGACGAGCACTGGGTGTTTATGGGGAAACCAACTTGACAATAAAGTATAAAAAAATAAATTGGTTCTAAATTCTAGTAGTTAACCTTTTTAAAAAAAATAAGAAGTGGCAATTGTAATATAGCAGCTTATCTATGATACATTCAAGATACATGATACAATTAGGTGATTAACTAGTTGGTACCTAACCTTCTAATTTCTGTATAAGTCTAATTACATGAAATAAAAGTGGGGGTTTTGATATTTTACTTTGATTTTCTGTTTGAAGTATCATTGTAACTACTGTATTGTAAATGATGGAAAATAATTGCACATGTTAAAAAAATAAATTGTGTAAAAAAATAAAAAAAATAAAAGCACCTTTAAAAAAATAAAAATAAATTTAAAAACTTAAGATTAAACTTTATACATGCCATATGCCCTTATAACGTCCTAATCGTTATAAGGCCTATCTCCAACGTCATTGTTCACTAACCAAGAAATCACCAACTCATTGTCATTTTTCCACAATCCTATAACAAAAAGTGGCATCTGGTTTGTCCTTGAGAAACTTCTCATTTAACATTTCCTACTTTTTGTTAAAAACTATGACAGTGGAGCCAAAATGGCGGAGAGGAAGGGAGCTCTGTAAACTCCCTCCGCACCGTTTTTTGAACTGAGAAGGATATTACGTTCATCTGCGAGAGCAGAAGGAGAAAATACGAACTCCAGAAGGAATAGAACCTCAAGGATATCTGAGTGAGTGGGGGCGAACGGGGGAGATCCGTGGACGGGCCAGCCTGGGACGGGCAGGGGAGGTAAGATCCCCAGCCCAACGTGGTGCAAGTGCGCAGCGCCCGGCGCCCGGGAGACAAAAGGAAGAGACAGAGTCGGAACACGCTCATAGAACTGTCTCTGGGAAAGAGGTATAGAACGCTTGGCTGCTCTTGGAGACAGAAACCCACTCCATAGACAACTGCTGGGTCGTGGGGCACAAGAGAAGGAATAGCCCCCAGCCCTAAGCCATCTCGGCGGGGAATCAGAGGCGCCTGTGGCTGTGAGAAGCGGCTGCGCGCTGGGGAGATGCGCTCCCCGCTCCCCGGCGGGAAGCGGCCGGAGCGGCGACTGCGCCAGGCGCGAGCAATTTGAACTTGGTTTTGGGAATGGGACCACAGACCGCATTTCTACGGCACACCTCGCCCCCTGCACGGACTGCGCGAATCCCGGGTCCCCACAGGGAAGAAATAAGGCGCACACTGACGGGACACTCAACAAAGAGTCGGTGGCGGGTGGAGGCCCAGGCGTGCGCTTAGAATGCAGGAGCTCATTTCCAGCAGCGCACAGCGTCTTGAGCAAAGCTATCGGAAACTAAGAGAGACTCAGTTTTTTGCTTTTTGTTTTTTTCCTTTCCCCCATTGCAATCGCGATCCTAACTGGGGGTGGGGACTCCGCAATTGAATCTGTGAAGGTGCGCACTTCACCTCCTGCTGCTCATTTTGCCTCAGGCAGGGGCGGAGCCTCTGAGAGCAGACTCCAAGACTTACAACATCAAACCAAGCCTATCCACCAGAGGGAGCTGCTGCTTGCTTTTTTTTTTCCTTC
>NC_043704.1:7966030-7985783 GCF_006229205.1 Suricata suricatta
TGCTGATGCATAGGAGCACATGTACCCCAATGTTCATAGCAGCAATGTCAACAATAGCCAAAACATGGAAGGAGCCTAAATGTCCATCACCTGACGAATGGATCAAGAAGATGTGGTATATATTCACGATGGAGTACTACATGGCAATGAGAGGGAATGACATATGGCCCTTCGTAGGAAAGTGGATGGACCTTGAGGGGGTCATGCTGAGTGAAGTAAGCCAGGCAGAGAAGGACAGAAACCATATGTTTGCACTCATAGGTCTAGCAGGAAAACAAGAGAGACCTAATGGAGAACCAGGGGAGCGGAGGAGGGAGAGACAGTTGGGGAGAGAGAGGGATGCAAAACTTGAGAGACTATTGAATGCTGAGAATGAATTGAGGGTTGAGGGGGAAGGGGGAGGGGGGAAAGGAGGTGGTGGTGATGGTGGATGGCACTTAAGGGGAAGAGTACTGGGTGTTGTATGGAAAACAATTTGACAATAAAATATGGAGGAAAAAATACATCAAATCTTATTATATTAAATATTCAAAAAAAACTATGACATAAGACTGACCTAATGACAATCAGCCCACAATCATATTAACTGTAGAGGCTTTCATTCGATTTGTTGAAACTTAGTGTGGGCAATCGCAGGCATGGCTGTCAAAGAACTTACCACAGGTAAAAAGCTGTTGCTAGACTTTAATGAAATATTTGCTGTTAGCAGCATTTGCTATATTACTTAATACCTAGTGGAAACAGGGATTTTATATATAAATTGTATTCAATAATACACATGCACACATATCATTATTGCTGTTCATATATAATACACATGCATGCAAATACACATGTAATAATTATATTGCATATAAGTTCCTGAATGTTACATCTACATGTACACACGTAACACATGTATACACTCACATATACAAATAATACACATATGCCCCTATTAGTATATATACCTGCACATATAATAAAAAACAAGTAGATAATTAAAATTAAAAAAATTAGTATAAAGTTTTTAAGTGGGTATTTTTCAGGTTGTTAAATCTTTCAGATAATTCACAAATTAAAAACGAAAGCCACAAAAAGACATGTTTTCCTGACCCTTCAATACTAAATTTTGCATCCCAAATATGACAAATACTTGACTAGCACTTTATACTTTTAGCGAATTATATAAGTGTTCCATGGCACTTAAACTCCTGAACACCCTCATAGGAAGGATTTTTCCTAATTTTAAAAAATGAATTCTATAGTTTCATCTAAGTTCTGAAAATACTGTTTTATACCCATAAACATAGAACCTGGTCTTTGCCCTTTTATTAGTAACATTATGACTTTCCAATGCCCATCACCTTTAAAAATACACTTAGGTTTACAAAAGATCAGATGGCCTTTGCCCACCAACGTGGTTTACCACAACCAGGTCAACCACATCGCCATGGGGTATTGTGGTGGCAAATTCTGGGCCAGCCACCAGATTCATACAATAAAGTTTAATTAATAAATCAGGTTTCCTAAGCCTGATTCCTAATACTAAAAAGATGAACCAATGTTTATAATATATGATAATGAAAAGACATTAATTATTGCCATTAATTATTACCTAGAAGTTTAATGTTGATACAAGTAAATGAATACTCAAAACATCATTTCACCATGTCCAATGGGAGATAGGACTCAACATTTTTTGAGAGATGGAATTTTGTGATTTATATATAACAGAAACAACACTTAAAATTATTCCTTAAATGATTAAGAATTATACTTTCATATACTATAAGTAACATGCATGTATATATGTGAATATATATATTATACATACTAGTTTAGACTGGAAGCTGCCATTTACTATTGACATTTTGAGGATTTTATTCACATCAATTTATTGGGAAGTTTAGATTCTTGTTTAGTGGAGTATGATAGTGTCATGGTTAATTTTATGTGTCAATTCAACAGGGCCCAAGAGTGCTAAGATATTTGGTCAAACATTATTGTGGGTGTTGTTGAGGGTGGTTTTGAGTAAGCTTAACACTTAGACTGAGTAAAGACTGGTAGACTAAAGCAGCTTGCCCTCCTTAGTGAGGGTGGACCTCATCCAATCAGTTGATGGCCAAGTCCTCCCTTAGGGAGGAGGGAATTCTTCCTGATGATCTTCAGACAGGGACATTGACTTTTTTCCTCCGTTTAGATTCAAACCGAAATGCTGACTCTTCCTGGGTCTCGAAGCTGCCACCTTCATACTCGAACTATGGCATTTAGCTCATGCCTCCCAGACTAGAGCGGACCCATCAGTGCTCTTGGATCTCTAGCTGGCTCTGAGACCTACTGGCTCTGTGATTATGTGAACTTATTCCTTATAATTAACGGGGCTGGAGTTCAGCTCCAGCAGGTCCAGGGTTCCCTGAAGGATGGAAGGTGTTGGTGAAAAGGAAGGATGAGAGAAACACAAGATTCTTTCTGATCAACAGGCAGGCTTCTCTGCATTGACTGAGACTCAGCTTTATTTATGGTCAAATGTATGGGGAATAGCACATAAGTGGCATTTGCCTTAGACAGTGATTTCTGATGATAAAATTCTTTGATAGGTCACAATTTACCAGGACATAGATTTGTAGAAGATTCATGCATAATCTTTATCAATAGTGATTGATGTAAGGGATTTAATGCTAATCATATGGGCAGGAAGGTATCCTTAGCATTCAAATAGAAGACAATGTTTCCAGCATAGCAAAGGCAAAAGTTAGTTCTTTGTGAGCGGGGGTCAATAGCCTGTTTACTTGAGAAGCATAAGGAAAACAGGATTCTCAGGAAATGCAACGGTTGCTTCCATAATCGCAAAAGAAGTTTCTATAATAAGTTCCTCCACAAGGTGCAATCAGCATGTACCAGGGCCAGAATAAGGGGACACGTCACACCAGATACCAATAAACAAGGGGTTTGTGGTGGGGGTGTTGGTGCTCAGGTAAAAACAACTGAGTGGGTCATCACCTGATGGAAGGAGACCTTGCAAACCTGCTGTAACCTCAGAAGGAGGATTCTCAACTTGTGAGTCAGAATAGCTCCCGACAACAAATCCATGTAATCTTTTGAGGCATAATAGCATGTACACTGAGTTTAACTTTGTATTATTCATTATTATCAGTATTTTGATATATTTCTGAATAGAGACTGATGTACTATTTCCCAAGGTGAATTCGGTGACAATTATTTTTCTAAATATGTCTTCAAAGTTATCTTCTTTCATGCACTGTCTGGTGTACATTTGATATGAAAGCCGTGTCATTCATGATGTCATGATGTAGGACTTAAATCTCATGTGTTTTTTCAAGTATTGATGAAGGATCAAACTCTACATGTACACACTGCAATTTTCTCTTCTCTTTCTCTCTTTCTATACAGTAAGATAGCTATGGAATTGAGCAAGTTGTGAGTTCCAGCTATAGGTGGGACACATTCTTTACTTTGTAATGTTTCTCTCTCCTGCGATCCTGAGTAGGGTTGAGCAGTTATACAAATTTAACTACATTCTTTAAATTTTAGGTTTTTTCTCCAGGATGAATTCTGTGATGTAGAATGAAGCTTCAACTCTAATTAACATGCTCTCCAAATTCTGTATATTTGCAACATCTTCCCTAATATTCCTTCTCTGATCAGGAGTCAGGGTGTAGCAGCTCTTAGAAGTCTTGCCACATGCTGTCGTATTCAGTGGTTATTCCCCAGAATCAAGTTTCCAATGTGAAGCAAGGGCTGAACAGTCCACAAAACTTTTCTCACATTCTTCAAATTAGAAGTGTTGCTCTAGGATGAATTCTGTGATACTGAGTAAAGGCTGAAAAGTGATTAAAGACCTTACTGTATGTTTTACCTTGGAAAGTTTTCATCTAGTATGAATTCTGTGATGTCAAGTAAAGTGTAAAGGTCATGTAAAGATCTAGCCATACTCTAACATTTGTAGAGTTTAGATCTAGTATGAATTCTGTGATGTTGAATAAGGTGAGCGTTGGATAAAGGCCTTGGCACGTTACTCACATTAGTAACATTTCTCTCCAGAATGTATTCTTTTATGTCCAACAAAGTGTGCGTGCTTGGTAAAGGTCTTGCCACATTTATTACATTGGTAGAGGGGTTCTCTCTAGTATGTATTTGGTGATGTTTGGTAAGGCTTGAGTGGTGAGTAAAGGATTTGCCACATTCTTTACATTGCTAAGGTTTCTCTCCAGTATGGATTTGGGGATGTTCATTAAGCTGTGAGGACTGGGTAAATAACTTTCCACATTCTTTGAATTGGTAAGGTTTCTCTCCAGTAGGGATTTTGTGATGTTTGATAAGGCCTGATTGACGAGTAAAGGACTTACCACATTCGTTATATTGATAAGGTTTTTCTCCAGTATGGATTCTGTGATGTTTGGTGAGGGTTGAGTGTTGACTAAAGGATTTGCCACATTCTTTGCATTGGTAAGGTTTTTCTCCAGTATGGATTTTGTGATGTGTGTTAAGGTGTGACTGCTGAGTAAAGGCCTTGCCACATTCGTTACATTGAAAAGGTTTTTCTCCAGTATGGATTCGGTGATGTTCAATAAGGGCTGAAGTACGCCTAAAGGCTTTTCCACAGTCTTCACACTGGTAAGGTTTCTCTCCAGTATGAATTTGGTGATGTTTGGTAAGGGTTGAATGTTGACTAAAGGATTTTCCACATTCTTTGCATTGGTAAGGTTTTTCTCCAGTATGGATTTTGTGATGTGTGTAAAGGTGTGACTGCTGAGTAAAGGCCTTGCCACATTCATTACATTGATAAGGTTTTTCTCCAGTATGGATTCGGTGATGTTCAATAAGGGCTGAAGTACTCTTAAAGGCTTTTCCACAGTCTTCACATTGGTAAGGTTTCTCTCCAGTATGGATTCGATGATGTTTGGTAAGGGTTGAGTGCTGACTAAAGGATTTGCCACATTCTTTGCATTGGTAGGGTTTTTCTCCAGTATGGATTTTGTGATGTGTGTTAAGGTGTGACTGCTGAGTAAAGGCCTTGCCACATTCATTACATTGAAAAGGTTTTTCTCCAGTATGGATTCGGTGATGTTCAATAAGGGCTGAAGTACGCCTAAAGGCTTTTTCACAGTCTTCACATTGGTAAGGTTTCTCTCCAGTATGGATTCTGTGATGTCTGTTAAGGCCTGACTGGTGAGTAAAGGCCTTGCCACATTCCATACATTGGTATGGTTTCTCACCATTATGGGTTCGGTAATGATTGGTAAGAGGTGAGTGTTGGGGAAAGGCGTTCCCACATGTTTTATGTGTGTAAGGTTTCTCTCTTGTACGGATTAGTCTATGTACATTTACTGATGAGGCATCATTAAAGGTTTTACCATCTTCTTCACATTCGTAAGCTTTCTCTGCAGTGTGCACTCGCTGATGTTGAATTAGTGCTGAGTGCCTGTTGAAGGCTTTGCCACACTCCTTACAAAGGTAACCTTTCTGTCCGGCATGGATTGTCTTATTGATATGTAGTCTTGATGACTGACTAAGTATGTTCCCAGGTTCATTGCATGTGTACGGGCTTTTCCCCACATGAATCCTCTTCTGATCACCAGCACTGGAGGCCTGGTTAAGTATTTCCCCACATGCGTCATATTTAGAGAGATTCACTCCTAAATGTACACTCTTACGTGTAATGAGGGTGGCACTTTGATCAGAGACCTCCCCACATGGATGCCAGTCACCACCGTAGTCTGGAATAGGAGTCCCCAGGTGTGCTTGACGCCCCTCACTGTCCCCATCCTTGTTCCGGTCTCTCATTAAGTGTCCATCCTCAAGGGCACTACCTTTACACCCATCCACTGACACTCTTTGGATGGAAGTTCCTGTAAACGTCTCTGAAAGGAGGCTGTCAGTTTCATTTGGAAATACAGCTGAAAGGTAAAAATGAAAGTAAAGGCATTCCACTTGCTACTGTCTGATGCTTAGAATTAGAATTTGTCATACACAAAACTGAAATCAGAAAAAGTCACCTTCAGGGAAAAGGAATCTCTACTTTTTCTTTTTCTTAAAATACTTATCTTTTTTAATGTTTATTTATTTTTGAGAGATGGAGAGAGAGCATCAGAGAGGAAGGGTAGAAAGAGAGAGGTAAACACAGAATCTGAGGCATGCTCCACTCTCTGTGCTGTCTGCACAGAACCTGATGGGGGACATGAAACCACAAACGATGAGATCATGACCTAAGGTAAAGTGATACTTGACTGACTGAGCCAGCCAGGAGCCCCAAATCATTAGTTTTTTCCACATCACTCAGATTGTATGTTAACGTAATCCCCATATTTTTAAATAATGTTATTGTTGGCATATTTTGCAACATTGATGTTATTTGTATGTTTAGAAATGAAAGGCTTTGGGGGGTGTAAGTGGCTCAGCGAGGGTTGCACTTCTGACTCTTGGTTTCAGCTTACGTCTTCATCTCAACCTTTGTGAGCTCCAGCCCACAACACCATCTGCACTGAGAGTGTGGAGCCTACCTGGAATTGTCTCCTGTCTCTCTGCCCCTCCTCCATTCTCTCTCTCTCCATCTCTCAATGTAAATTGGAAAAAGAAAACCTCAAAAGAAATGAACGTTGCTTGCTTGATTCTGAAAATTGAGTTATACCCTTAAATTCTGTGTAATAGTGTCTTTTAAGTGCTAAATACATAGGAGCTTTCATTAGAGATTTCTGGGGTTGATACTGATGAATATACATTGCAATTTTCCTCGCATGAAAACAAGCTAATAAATCAAAATAGGCCCTCTTTCATGGTTACACACTGAGATTTTAGTCTTAGAGCTATAGAGGTGGGTAGGTGGCTCAGTAGGTGAAGCATCGGACTTGGGCTCATGCCGCGATCTCAGAGTCTAGGAGTTGGAGCCTTGGGGAGGTCTCTGTGCTGACAGCTCAGAGCCAGGAGCCTGCTTCAAATTTGGTGTGTCCCTCATTTCAGTCCTCAATGCCTGCTCTATC
This sequence comes from Suricata suricatta, assembly GCF_006229205.1. Lineage (NCBI taxonomy): Eukaryota > Metazoa > Chordata > Mammalia > Carnivora > Herpestidae > Suricata > Suricata suricatta. The sequence continues at coordinate 7,973,011 of NC_043704.1, forward strand.
TTTCAAAAATAAACATTACAAATGATATTTAAGTTTTTGGTACAATGAATCGTTATGTATTCTCATATACAACTACTCAGACCGTGCAAACATATATGACAAAGTTACAGGAACTTCCTATCATACATGACAAAATTATAAAATGATTCAATGATTAAGAAAAAATGAATAGAGATTTTATTATAAGCTGCAAGTTTTGAATTCTAAATGTTCTATCTTCTTTGTGACTAATTTGGTAGAAATTCTAGGAAAATACGAAGAGATTTAAATTATTTTATGATGAGGAATGGAACATATAGAGTGGAAATTTTGTATTTTAGTTAATACCATCAAAAATGAACTTTTCTGAATTTTGTAAATTTACTTTAATTAATTTTGAGAGAGAGACCATGTAGGGGAGGAGCAGAGAGAGGGAGACAGGATTCCAAGGTTGCTCTGTGCTGTCATCACTGAGGCCTGTGTGGGACTCAGACTCACTGACTGTGAGATCATGATGTCAGCTGAAGTCAGATCCTTCAGCAACTGATCCACACATGCGCCCCCAAAATGGAAAGTTGGAAGTGAAAGAAAGAGTTAGATTTTCTCATTTTAGGGAGGTGCTTTCTCAACTGATGAACCTGGTGGGCCTGAATTTTGTATGATTAGGATTCCAGCCTCCATACATTGGAAAACATTAAGCAGAATTTAGATGGGCTTTGTCCCCAGTGTTCCTGGGATTTCTGCACCAAATCCCAATATGCCTACTGCTATCCTTATGGACTTCTCACTCAAGTCAAACACTCAGAAATGACGAGTATAGACTTCCTCAGAAGCACAGAGAATACCCCAAGCCCTCAAAGCAATGGAGAGCCAATGATATTATCGAGGCCCTCACTGTGGACGTGAAGGACCTTTAAGTGGAACTGAGGGAGAATCCTTAGAGATGTGTGAGGGTGTAATGTATTGGAACGCAGATGTGCCACTGTGAAACGTATTGACATAAAACTAGGTTTTCCAAACTGATTTCCATTCCCGAGTGGGTGCTCTAATCACATTGTACGGTCTTTCTTCATCCTTCACATTTGGACCTCAGCTTTGTCATTGCCTCATTCATTCCCACTTACCTGGGTATGAGGCTACTGTCTCCTTTCTCTTCACATCCCATAGCTCCCTCTTTTGTTCCAAAAAGATGACCAGGTCTGGCTTTGACACAACAAGACCTGTTTGTTAGAACAAAAGAATAGAGTATTGCTGGAGATTCTACCTTTCAACTCAGTGTTGGACTCAGTAGAGAAAAGAGGACATTTTGGAATTCTGGAAAATCATGCCCAAATGCTGTTGCCCAACAGCTCCTTTGGAACACACAGGATGGATTTCCAAGTTTCACATCCTGATCTCCACTTCTGAGTCTTCCCACTACCAACATGAGTAGAAATTCATATTGAAGACAGAAATATCATTTTATGCCACTCAATACTTAGAAAGGCCATCCATCTATGAAATGATGATGTGACTCTAAGGAAGGGAAATCTCACCTGAAAGGAAACATCATGAAGACTTTCCTCTACATCTGCCAACCCCTCCTTCTTTCTTTTCTGTAGGGATTTGAATCTCAGACATGCAAGAGAAAGCTTCTAAGAGACAGTCTCCACAGGAAGGAACAAAACCTTTGAGTGGGGCTTGGGAAATCTAGAGGGAGTTAGCCTCACCCAAGAAGACGAGGTGTCCGTAGGTCTCTAACATCACATCTCTGTACAGTTCCCACTGACTGTGGTTCAGGGATCCCCACTCCTCCTGAGAGAATTCGACGGCCACATCCCTGAAGGTCAGCAGTCTCTGCAACAAACAGCACAGTTACCAACTGGACACAGCAGGAGGTCCTAATGGTACCTAAGATGCAGGAGGGAGATCATGTCACCAGCTGGACCCTGCGACCTGATCCGCACTGCTTACCTGCATGTGCCCACAGGCCTCAGTCCCTCATTTACTTAGCCTCTTATTTACACCTCCCTTTTACTGCAAGATAAACACCTGTGAGCTCAGTTTACTGTGGTGAAATACATAAGGTAATGACTGCCCTGGGGAAGAGCTGACTTGGCTCAATTAGGGCTTAGCCCCTGAGTCACATCTATGGAGATGAACATCAGAGTAAAGCATGGAGTGAACACAGTTACTTTTCAAAAATGTTTATTTCTTGAAAGGGAGAGCACGAGTATGGGTGGTGCAGAGAGAAGAATTCCAACCAGGCTCCACGCTCAGGCTCTATGCTCAGGAAGGAGCTTGACTTGTGGCTTGATCTCAAGACTGTGAGATCCTCACTTGAGCCTAAATCCAGAGATGGAAGCTTCAGAGACTGAGCCACCCAGGAGCGCCCTTGACCTCATTTTAAGACTTAGATCACGCCCCAAGTTGGAGCACAACTGACATTTACGATGTAACACACAGAAAATGTGTAGAACTGTGTTCTTAAGGCTCAAGAGCAATTGTATCCCTAGCCTTCCTTTTCTAAATATCCACCCTAACCCTAAATACATGGAAACCATTCTGGGGCACCTCAATGGCTCAGTCTTCTGCCTCTTGGTTTCAGCTCAGGTCATGATCTCACAGTTTGTGAGTTCGAACCCACATCAGTTCTGATGGTGCAGGGACTGCCTGAGATTCTCCCTGTGCCTCTCTCTCGGCCCCTCCTCCACCCTTTCTGTCTCTCAAATAAAGTTAAGATATTTTAAAAAAAGGAAACCATTCCCCTTTCCTTGTGAGTCTCTAGTTTTGAAGTTATACCTTATGATCTCCTTATTTCTTGCTAATAAATTTTCCTTTGTCTGACATCCCTGCCTGGTAGAATTTTTATGATTCATCAAGGACTAAACTCCTGTTCCTTCAGTTACATTAGGAGTACTGGGCTTGGCTTAGCTGAATTTCTTACTTTCTGCAGTAAGACGATGGGGGACACAGTATTATGCTCTAATATGTTCTTTAACTTTGAGGTATAAACCGAAATAAGTATTGGTTTATTCAAGAGAATTTGTAAAATAAAGGCATCAACACAGGCATACACACTTTATTTTTTTTTTTTATGAAAGAGAGAGAGTGCGGAAGCAGGAAATGGACGGGGAGAGAGGGAGACACAGAATCCTAAGCAGGCTCCAGACTCTGAGCTGTCAGCACAGAGCCTGAGGCGGGGCTTGAACCCACATACCTGAGGTCATGACCTGAGCCAAAGGCAGACCCTTAACTGACTGAGCCAGTCAGGCACCCCCTAGACATACACACTTTTGCATTCTGCCTTTACATCAATGGCACAGGTGGTGTCTATTTGTAAAAAAATTTTGTGACTATTTAGTTTTGAAAGACAGTACATGTGTCTATTGTATTAAACTATTTTTGCAATTGTCTCTTTATTTTTGAAGGAGAGAGAGAGCAGACTATGATCAGGGAAGGAGCAGAGAGAAAGACACAGAATCCAAAGCAGGCTTCAGGATCTGAGATGTCAACACAGAGCCCAACACAGCGCTCAAACTCATAAACTGAGAGATCATGTCCTGAGCTGAACTTGGAAGCAGAACTGAGTGGGTCATGTGGTGTCTCTTTTTTAATGGAAAGTTTTGATGAGTTACAGATATACTTAGCATATTCTAACATGAATCAGAATTCACAGCAGTGCAATGGGCATCTTATTCAAATGCAGATTCTGTTCAGGAGTTCTGGGAAAAGTCCCTGTCCACATTTCTAAGAAGGCAGTAGTCTTTGAGTGAAGGGATACATATTTCAATAACAAAGAGGAAGAATTCAATGACAAGAACACTTGGGGGACTTGGAATTGACTGGGATCATAGGGATTACAAGTTCTACTAGACTAGCAAGAAAGGCAACAAGGTTTAAAAGCTATTCCTGGTTAGTAGAGAGCATGTAACAGTTTCTCATAAAATCATGAAAAACAACTTATAATAATCTAAGAGAACACATGATTCTTCTATTTTTCGTGAATCTTTTGTCAAGCATCCGGTTCACAGTACAGATCAGATTTTAACTCAGGTAAACTGACCTTCAGTCAGTTCCTGTAAAAGGACACACAGGCTAATGCACCCAACAGACCCTAAATCAATGTTCATACCTGTGTCAAACCTGAGAATGATGGTCAGAAGGCGTGCACACAAAACCAATCTACCTTTACACCTTCCATGCTCACATCCATACCGTTTGCAAGTAGTTATATAAGATTAGAAGTGATAGAATAGAAAATTATCAGGGTGACTAAAAACAGACTTTTTTGGATTTTTTTTTACTTTTTATTTATTTTTGATACAGAGAGAGACAGAACATGAAAGGGGAAGGGGCAGAGAGAGAAGGAGACACAGAACCTAAAGCAGGCTCCAGGCTCTGAGCCAGCTGTCAGCACAGAGCCTGACGTGGGGCTTGAAGCCACAAACGTGAGATCTGACCTGAGCTGAAGTCAGAGCCTTAACCAACTGAGCCATCAAGGCGCCCCTAAAAACCAGTTTTAATGAGCGCGGTGCCTGGGTCAGACACGTAACCATCTTAACCAACTAAGTCACCTGACATCTAAAGCCTTTTGAAAAATGTTTATTTATTTTGAGAAAGAAAGATTGCTCACACAGAAAAGGGAGAAAAGAGAGAGAGAATCCCAAGAGCCCTCCTCAGGTTCCCATGAAGCCTGACATTGAGCTCTCTATTATGAACCTCGAGATCATGATCTGCAATGAATTGAGTGAAGACACAAGTAACTGAGCTACTCAGGCGCCCCTCATTCAAACGGGTGCCTGTTTCAATCATCATTTGTGCTTTCTGATACTTCAGGAATTTAAGGTGCCCAAACTTGTTACTTAAGTGATTCGTCACTTTCTAAAAACACAAGAAGGTACAAACAAGAGTATGTCCGTGTCATAAATACAAAGAAAATAAAATCCTATGGGAAGAGGGACAGACTGACTCAGAACCTCTACTCCCAAAGGTCATTACAACTACTACACGGAAGTGAGAACCTTCACTGCCCCACGAAAAGTGACCTCAGATGGGCCAGGAATAAATAAATGCTCAAGAAAGTATTCTTGAGGCCTTTTGGGTGAGCGAGGCTGACCTTATTAAAGCACAGGGACAGGATCTGTGTAGAATGAGCGGCAGTGTGATTGTGAGGAGCCAGTGATCATATACTTTAAGCTATGGGTAGACATAAAAGTTTCCCAAGGGATGTTCATAGGAAAAGAAAACTCAGTGGATCCTGAGAGTCTGGCTATGGTCAAGTGAAGCTAGCTTTTTGCCTCTCAAAAAGCCTTAACCTTAAAGCAGCTGTACATTCCTTGAGCAATATCCTCCTCTGCCAGTCTCCAGTATTTCCCAGTGGGTTGCAAGTTGTAAGAAATTTGAATTTTATCTACATTTCTTGTGCCTTTGTTCTCCTCACCAGAAATGGCCACACCAGGGTGCCTGGGTGCTCAGTCAGTTAACCATCTGACTCTTGATTTCAGCTCAAGTCAAGGTCTTATGGTTTTGTGAGTTTAGCCCAGAATTCAGGCTTTGCCCTGACCCCGTGGAGCCTGCTTGGAATTCATACACTCTGTCTGCAACTCCACTGCGCCTAGTCTGTCTCTCTCAAAAGAAATAAACTTTAAAAAAACTAGAGGGAAAGAGAAGCAGGGAGAATCAAGACTCCAGTTTAAATATGATGGTGTTTGGAAATCACTCAGGGAAACTTCCTAAAATCATTTCACCTGATTAGAAGGAAAATATGAACATTACAGGGGAGAAATATGGCAGAGAGCATAAAGCCCCGTAAAATAAGGTAATAACAGATAACAAGAAACAAATTGATCGCAGTGCCTCAGGCACACCTCCAAACACAGGATCACCCGTGCGTTCTGGGGACCCCGAAGTAGTAATCAGAATATAAACAACTTTAAGGATACAGTGAATTTATACACCCTTCCATCACATAGGTTTCCATGCCTTATAGTATCTAGAATATTTTCAAGTATCCTTTCCACATTCTAAGGAGCAGGAACATTCTAGGGTATTCTGTGCCTCATAGCCATCGTATGTATTTGTGCATTTTCGTAATCCTATTCTCCCAGAGCAGTGAAAGCGTTGATTTCAGACCCAAACGGGAACGGTTCTCCTTGAGTGCAACCCCAGGACCAGATTCCATCAGCCACAGGAAACTGGGATGCAACACCCTCCCGTCTGAACCTGTCATGAAGGGACTATTTTCAATAGGTGCAGGAATTTAATTCAAAGTGACAAGTGTTGTTGCCCAATGGATGCCAGGTTGGAGAAAGGAAGAGAAGTCTCTTGGGTACAAGAAGGAGTTTTCTAAACATCTAACTTTGAGTATCATTTCTGAGAAGCTTAAAAATTAGGTGAAAGCATAAAGCAGAACCATCAGAACCAAAAAAAAAATTTTTTTTTTTTTTAATTTCTCTTGTAGCCGTATTCTCACACTGAGGCTTTTCTTTCCAGGAAACAACTTTATTCCTCCTGGCACCTCTCAGCTGCGTTAGACCCAAAGATCTGAGCCCTGAACACCACTTGGCATAGTTTTTTATATATGCTGTGCTCCCAGATATGGTCACACACAAACATGCAGTGCAGCCACGTGGTCTCTTATTACAAGGTCAAGACGGATGTTGTCAGGTACTCATGGAGCCAGGTTGTCTGGAACGTTTTTATTGTTTCATTCTTTAGGCAGGACACAAAGAGAAAGAGAGAAAGAGGGAGGGAGAAAGAAATAAATGCAAACTGAGGGAGAAAAACAGAGGAAGAGAATGAGAATCTTCACTAGGCTCCAAGTGCAGCAGGAATCCCGACTCAAGGCTGGATCACGGGTCCCTGGGATCACGGCCTGAACTCAAATGGAGAGTCTGATGCTCAACTCTCAGAGACACACAGGTCCCCACAATTTCTAGATGTGTGAAATTTTCAGAGAAAAAGACAACTGGGCCTTGAGTCAGGGGCACAAGGCTTACCTGAGAACTGGCCATTTCTTCTTTCATCTTCTCCTCTATGTTTCTTTCTCAGAAGTCTTTGTGGAGAAATCCCAGCTCAAGTAGGAGAAATTTGTCTGAAAAGCCAGCAAAGCAGTCTCTTCACAGGTAAAATGCTGGCCTGCAGACAGGACTTTCAAATGCAGAGAAGGTACAACTTCCCAGTCCTTCCTGTCAGGAACAATTGAGAAACTATGAGCTCCTATTGAAGACCCATCTCTGAGATTGCCTGCTCTGCTTTGGGCGGGGGGGGGGGGGGGGGGGGGGGGGGGGGGGGGGGGGGGGGGGGGGGGGGGGGGGGGGGGGGGGGGGGGGGACATCCCTGTTGAGAGCCACCTTGGACTCAGGGTTGAATGAAAATTCCTGGTGAGGGTAAGGCAAGTGTGCAAGTGTCTTGTCGCCAGGCAGCGACGACTATTTACCCTCCTGGAACTATCATTTCTCCTTGGGCACCAACCCTCAGACTGCTTTGCTGATTAGTGTCATGAGCGGCCTGTCCCCCTGCCCTGTCCCTGGGGTGTGATTCAGGGAAAAGTTGTGCAAAATCGATACACCCTAATGTGACTACAGCAAGCCACCTAAAATTTTCCTCCTTGCTGAGTAGTTAACTGAGAAGTGAGTTTTTTGTACTCCTGGATGTGGTTGCAAGTCACTATTGTGATAAATGTCAAAAATGTATCATTCGTCTTGGGACAGTAAGAGCAGATATTGTGTCTCCTGAGGATCCTGTTTTTCTGGGTACCTTCTCATAGAGCTATAAACAGCCTAATGACCCTTACTCTCTAAAACTGACCTTTTCTAAAGAATGCTGTTTGCCTCATGGCTAAGATCGCTTTCTCAGGGCTCTACTGGAGGTTTTGTAAATCTTGCTCTTCTACATCCTATGGGGGAAAAACTACGCTTAAAAAACACCTGCCCTTCTAATATAATAGCAGGAGTGCCTGTAGCTGTTTTTTTTTTTTTTTGACAATCATTACGACTAAGATTAGAATTGTAACTTCTGCAGAATCCCCAATGTGCAAAATTGTGTTCAAAAAATGACTTATGAGAAATCATTTACTAACATACCCTGCTCTTTCTGCTCCTTGTACCTCTCACCATAAATAAAGCTAGAGAATCAGACAGAGCAGATGCGTGCCTGGTGATCACAAAGAAACTTGAGTTATCTCACTCCCTTTTGCTGACACCATCCATCCTTCAGAAATCCCTGGACCTGTGGGAGCTGGACTCAGGCACCTCCCTTCCCATAGAGCCCACAAATTCTGCTTGAACACCGAAAACAGCTGCTACTTGGACCTCAACGTCCCCAACTCCTCTACAGGAGTCCTGCTACCTCTCCTTTTCGAAAAGCCTGCACTAAACTCTCATAGGTTTTTTTTTTTTTAATAGTATCTATTTCCTTTTTGGGAGACAGAGACAGAGTATGAGCAGGGGAGGGGCAGAGAGATAGGCAGTCAGATTCTGAAGCCTGCTCCAGGCTCTGAAATTGAGCACACACCCAATATGGTGCTCAAACCCACAAAGCCTAGGATGATGACCTGAGCCAAAGTCAGGTGGGTAAACGACTGAGCCACCCCAGCGCCTTTCAACTCTCATTAATCAATGGGAAGCCTTCCTGCCTAGCCCTGAGACCCAATTAGAATTATGATAGAAAAGGGTAAGATTCAGTAGGCAGAATGGGAAAGATCAGGACCTGAGGTCTCTGGGTGGGGAAAAAGCATTTACAACAATGCTGGGAGTGTCTGATCACAGCAAACCCCCTCAGGTGTAAGGTTCCTCTTAAATATTTGACAGACACCACCTACTGCCCCTCAGGTTCCCCTCAGGAATTTGACTAAAGAGCTAACTAAAAATTAGTAGTAGATCATAAAACCTAAGACCCACAGGGAACTGTCTGGCCTTAGACCATTCCTCATACAATTGAAATGAGGCAATCAGAAGTGGAATCCTGACACCTACAGTTATTAGGCCAATAACGGAGGACGTGTGGAGGAACAAGGGGGAAAGTAATAAGGGTGGGAGAGTCCTGAACCTCATAACACAAGATCCTTGCCTACTGTGTCGGATGTTCACCCTCTAATGCCCCCTCTCTGTACACAGAGCTTTCCTACAATCTCCCTCTCTTATACTCTAATCAACTTTGGCCTGTTGCTCATTTTGGGTCTGGTTCATCCTTCTTGGAAGCAGGGAGATGGGATATCCCTGGGGTTGAGGTAAAAAATCCTTCACAGAATCCCCTGGAGCACTTCACTAAAACAACACTGTTGTCCACCCACCCACCTGAGGGACTCTGAGGGAGAGGGCGGCAGCAAGGATCCTTCTGGAAACTTACAGGGATCCTCCTGGGAAGCACTAGGGGAGGTGAACTAGCACAGTCACTGAGGCTCCCCTGGTTTTTGCCCAGATTAAATTCAGGCCTTCTCCATGGTCAGAGTTTCTGGAGATTCACACATTCTCCCTCTTTCTGCTACACAGAAGGAGACAGCCTTCCACATGGAACTTTCCCTCATGCATGCAAATGTCTCTTACAAAGGAAACTTGTCCTGGGTCTCAGAGTTTTTCCTTTGTTAGTTCAAAATAATCCTTATGACAAAGAGACATAATTTGAGGTGACAAACTGCTGCCCTTCTGTAAGAAAGTTTTTTTCCCCTAAGTCACTGCCAAATAGTTTTCAAAATAGAATGTCTTTTTAAAAACTTATTGGGCATCTAAGTGGCTGAGTCGGTTAAGCCTCCGACTTCGGGTCAGGTCAGATCTCATGTTCATGGGTTCGAGCCCTGTATCAGGTTCTGTGCTGACAGCTGGCTCAGAGCCTAGAGCCTGCTTCAGGCTCTGTGTCTCCATCTCTGTCTCTGCCCCTCCCCCTCTCTTGCTCGGTCTCTCTGTATCAAAAATAAATAAAACATTAAAAATTAAAAAATTATTATTTCTGTCAGAGAGAGAGAGAGTGAGAAAGAGAGAGAGTGCATGAACAGGGGAGGGGCAGAAAGGGAGACACCGAAGCTGAAGAACGCTACAGCCTCTGAGCTGTCTGCACAGAGTCTGACAGGGGCTCCAACTCCTGAGCTGCAAGGACATGCTCTGAGCCAAAGTCGGGTGCCCAAGCAATGGAGCCACCCAGGTACCCCAGAGGGTACTTTGTAAAACTCCCATCGACAATACATGAAAATTGTAACCTAAGTGTTCCTTTTTTTCACAAAAATTTGGTGTTACCCTGTCATTTTAGGAGGTTCTTTTTTGATTTTCTGTGTGTTCTGTCTTGTTTTGTTCTTTTTTGTTGCGATTCTAGTAAATCTTGAATGGTTTCTCACAATAACATGAAATCGTCTTCCTACAGGTTTTCATGGTGACTAAAATTGAAATTGCTTAAAATTACAAAGTAAAACAGAAATCAAAACGACTGCATTTAAATACAGCATGGATTGATATTAACCTAAGTAACCTTGTATTTCTTTGAAGGCAACGACCCCACTTATTTTTTTTTAAGTGTACTTATGTTGACACCGAGGAAGAGATATGGAGAGGGCACGGAAGCAGAGGAAGAGCAGAGAGAGGAGGACAGAGGATCCAAAGCAGGCTTCATGCTGACAGCAGAGAGTCAGATGCAAGGCAGGAACAAAGGGACTCTCCTCACATTACCTGAGCTGAAGTCGGATGCTTAACAGGCTGAGCATCTCAGACAGAATTCTTAGTCTTTTTTTTTTTCTTTTAATGAGGAACCAGTACCCCCCAGAAAACCAGATAAGCAGGACTGGCAGCACAAACAATTCCTGTCCAAACCAGGTGGATCCTGTATTTCCCTACAAACCCCCAGCCCCTTCCTCTGGGTGGCCTTGCAGTTCTGAAGGTGCTAACCTGCCTCAGACCCCTCAGTCTGGTAAAGCCAGAAAGCCACTGTTCCTCTTTATCCCACATTCTCTCTCTTTAGTTTTCTGTGGCTCTGAAGCACCAAGGTCACTTCTCAACAATGGAATGAATGTGTAGGACAGGAAACAATTTTTCTTCATCAGTTCTCAATTCTTTGGCTGGCCTAGTAATTGAACTATTATAAGACAGATTCATAAGAGAAAAAAAGGCTTAAGTATAGGAACATCAACAAGATGAGCATCAGGCAAATGATGCTTAGGTGCCATCATGACTTACGGAGAGGTGTAGAGAGTTAGAATTTCAAAGAGGGGGAAATACATTCACAGGAAAAAGGAAAGAATAAATGTTGGGCAAAGAACTATTTGTCATGCCTGGAAGGAAACTCTTTTTAAAAGGTGCCTCTCTGGATCAGGGGAGGAACCAAGATGGCAGAGAGGAAGGGAGCGCTCTAAACTTCGTCTTCCATATCTATCAAACTGAGAAGGACATTACTCCCATCTGCAAGAGCGGAAGGAGAGGGACACCTGAGTGGCTCAGTTGGTTAAGCATCCGGCTTCGGCTCAGGTCATGATCTCATGATTTGTGGGTTCGAGCCCCGCGTCATCCTCCGTGCTGACAGCTAGCTCAGAGCCTGGAGCCTTCTCTGGATTCTGTATCTTCCTCTGTCTCTGACCTTCCCCTGCTCGTGCTGTCTCTCTCTGTCTTTCAAAAAATAAAAATAAAAAACATAAAAAAAAAAGAGCGGGAGGAGAAAACACAGACTCCAGAAAGAAGACAACCTCAAAGGTGCCTGAGTGAATGAGTGCGAACTCAGGATATTGGAAAATGGTCCAGCCCAACTCGAACAGTGGAGGTGGGAGCCCCAGTCCAACATGGGAGAAGTGCGCGGAGCCCAAGAGACAAAGGGAAGAGACAGAGAAAGTCAACACGCTCATAGTACTGTTTCTGGAGAAGAGAGAAAGAATGTTTAACTCCACTAGGAGAGGGAAACTCTCACTCCATATATAACTGCTGGGAAGTCCAAATCCCAAAGCCGGTTGGCACAAGGGAAAAAACTGCTTCCAGCCCGGCACCATCCCTGCGGGGAGTCAGATTTCCTGGCTGCGGCACCAGGGGCGCTCATTTCGGCTCAGCTGCGGCAATGGGAGCACGTACCTCATTTCCACGGCGCATCTCACCCCCAGCATTGGCCCAGCAAATCCCAAATCCCAGGTGCCAACAGGGAAAAACTAGCCCCCACCCCTACGAGATTCCGGCAGGGAATCGGGTGCAGTTGTGGGGGGCGCACTCTCGCTACAGGAGCATGGCAGCTCATTTCCGGCAACGCCCAACGCCTCTCGCGCAGCAGCAGTGCGAATCACGGCAGCGCCAAGAGAAACTAATTCCTCCCCGAACAGGATCCCGATCCTGGCTGGGGGCTGGAAGTTGGCGGTGGAGACTGTCAGGGCTCCACCTCACCTCCTGCTGCTCACCTTGTCTCAGGCAGCATACCTCGCCTCAGGCAGCGGCATCGCAAATCCCAGCAGGCACCAAGAGAAACTGTCCCCTCCCCCTACGAGAACCTGGTTCAGAAGCCAGCCGCCTGAATGAGTTCAAGAGGGCTGTTTCCTACATTATCCTCCAGCGTTTTGATGGTTTCCTCTCTCACATTCAGGTCCTTCAGCCATTTTGAGTTTATTTTTGTGTATGGGGTAAGAAAGTGGTCTAGTTTCATTCTTCTGCTTGTGGCTGTCCAGTTCTCCCAGCACCACCTGCTAAAGAGGCAGTCTTTTTTCCATAGGATACTCTATCCTGTTTTGTGAAAAATTAATTGGTCATACATTTGTGGGCCCAGTTCTGGGTTCTCTATTCTATTCCATTGGTCTATGAGTCTGTTTTTGTGCCAATACCAAACTGTCTTGATGATCCTTGACCTCATCTTCAGCAATT
>NC_043704.1:7985883-7998474 GCF_006229205.1 Suricata suricatta
AAGAGATGAAGAAATACATTATATTATAATTACAGGGTTTCTCCATCAGGAAGAGCTAACAATTATAAATATCAATGCACCAAACTGGGGAGCGCCCAAATACAGAAAACAATCACAGACAGAAACCATCTTATTGATAAGAATGTGCTAATTGCAGGGGACTTTAATACCCCACTGACAGCAACGGATAGATCCACCAGACAGAAAAATCACTAAATAAACAATGGACCTGAACGACACATTGAAACAGATGAAATTGATAGAAATATTTAGAACTCTGCATCCTGAAATTTGGAAATTCTTCTTTTCATTGGCACATGGCACATCCAAGATAGATCACATACTGGGACATAAAGCAGCCCTCCATAAGTATAAACAAATAGAGATAATACCATGCACAATTTCAGATCACAATGCTATGAAACTTAAAATTAACCACAGGAAAAAGTCTGGAAAACCTCCAAAAATGTGGAGGTTTAAAACCACCATACTAAAGAATGATTGGGCTAATCAGGCCATTAGAGAAGAAATTACAAAATATATGGAAACCCATGAAAATGAAATACAACAATCCAACATCTCTGGGACGCAGCAAAGGCAGTCCAAAGGGGAAAGTATATTGCAATCCAGGCCTATGTCAACAAACTATAAAAAGCACAAATTCAAAGTCTAACAGAGCACCTACTGGACCTAGAAGGGGAGGAGCAAGAGCACCCTTAACGCAGCAGAAGAAAAGAAATAATAAAGATCAGGGCAGAAGTAAACAATATGGAATCCAAAAGAACCATTGAGCAGATCAATAAAACCAAGAGTTGGTTCTTTGAAAAAAGGAACAAAATTGATAAACCTCTAGCCAGGCTCCTCAGAAAGAAAAGAGAGAGCACCCAGATAGACAAAATCATGAATGCAAAAAGATCTATTACAACCAATCCCTTAGAAATATACGCAATCACTAGAGATTACTATGAAAAATTATATGCCAACAAACTGGACAACCTAGAAGAAATGGACAAATTCCTGAATGCACGTGCACTGCCAAAATAAACGGGAAGAGATAGAAAGCATGAATAGACCGATAACCAGTGAGGAAATTGAATCTGGTATCCAAAATCTCCCAACGAATAAGAGCCCAGGGCCAGATGGCTTCCCAGGGGAATCGTACCAGACATTTAAAGCAGAGCTCATACCCATTCTTCTCAAACTATTCCAAAAAATAGAAATAGAAGGAAAATTTCCAAACTCATTCTACGAAGCCAGCATAACCTTGTAACCCAAAGCAGGCAGAGACCCAGCACAAAAAGACAACTACAGACCAATAACCTTAATGAATACAGATGCAAAAATACTCAACAAGATACTGGCAAATCGATTTCAACAGCATATTAAAAAATCATCCATCATGATCAAGTGAGATTCATTCCTGGGTTACAGGGCTGGTTCAATATTCACAAATCCATGAATATGATCCACGACACTAACAAAAGAAAGGATAAAAACCATATGATCCTGTCCACAGATGCAGAAAAAGCATTTGACAAAATACAGGAACTGTTCTTTGAAAAAAAAAAAAACAACCCATGTGAAAGTCAGAATAGAAGAAACTTACCTAAACATTATAAAAGCAGTTTATGAAAAGCCCACAGCTAAGACCATCCTCAATGGGGAAAAACTGAGAGCCTTCCCCCTGAGATCAGGAACACGACAGAAGTATCCACTCTCACCACTATTGTTTAACATAGTGCTGCAAGTCCTAGCATCAGTAATCAGACAACAAAGGGATTGGCTAGGAAGAAGTCAAACTTTCCCTTTTCGCAGATGACATTATACATGGAAAACCCAGCAGACTCCACCAGAAGCCTTCTAGAACTGATCAATGAATTCAGTAAAGTTGCAGGGACAAAAACAATCTGCAGAAATAAGTTGCATTCCTATATACCAAAAATGAAACAGCAGAAAGAGAAATCAAGAAACTGAACCCATTCACAATTGCATGAAAAACCGTAAAGCACCCAGAAGGAAACTTAACCAAGGATGTAAAAGACCTATATGATGAAAGCTATAGAAAACTTCTGAAAGAGATTAAAGAAGACACCAAGAAATGGAAAAACATTCCCTGTTCATGGATTGGAAGAGTAAACATTGTGAAAATGTCATTACTACACAAAGCAATCTACACATTCAATGCAATCCCCATTAAAATTGCACCAACATTCTTCTCAAAGTTAGAACAAACTATCCTCAAATTTATATGGAACCACAAATGACCCCGAAGAGCCAATGTCATAGTGAAGCAGAAAACCAAAATGGGAGGCATCACAATCCCAGACTTTAGCCTCCACTACAAAGCTGTCATCATCAAGACAGTATGGTATTGGCACAAAAACAGACACATAGACCAATGATATAGAAGAGAGAACCCAGAACTCGGCCCACAAATGGACGGCCAATTAATTTTTGACAAAGCAGTAAAGAGTATCTGATGGAAAAAAAGACTGCCTCTTTAGCAGGTGGTGCTGGGAGGACTGGACAGCCACATGCAGAAGAATGAAACTAGACCACTTTCTTACCCCATACACAAAAATAAACTCAAAATGGCTGAAGGACCTGAATGTGAAACAGGAAACCATCAAAACTCTCAAGGAGAAAGTAGAAAACATCCTCCTTTACCTCCACCGCAGCAATTTCCTACTCGACATAGCCCCAAAGGTAAGGGAAATGAAAACTAAACTGAACTCTTGGGACCCCATCAAGATAAAAAGCTTCTGCACTGCTAAGGAAACAATCAAGTAAACTAATAGGCAACTGACAGAATGGGAAAAGATAGTTGCAAATGACATATCAGATAAAAGGCTAGTATCTGAAATCTACAAGGAACTCAACAAACTTCCCAAACACAAAACAAATAACCTAGTGAAGATATGGGCAGAAAACGTGAACAGACACTTCTCCAAAGAGGACATCCTGATGGCCTACAGGCACATAAAACGATGCTCAACATGACTCATCATCAGGGAAACACAAATCAAAACCACACTGCGATATCGCCTCACACCAGTCAGAGTGGCTAAAATGAACAAATTAAGAGACCTTAGATGCTGGCGAGGGTGTGGAGAGACGGGTACCCTCCTACACTGTTGGTGGCAATGTAAACTGGTGCAGCCGCTCTTGAAAACAGTGTGGAGGGTCCTCCACAAACTATCCATAGAACTCCCCTATGACCCTGCAATAGCACTGCTAGGGATTTACCCAAAGGATACAGAAGTGCTGATGCATAGGAGCACCTGTACCCCAATGTTCATAGCAGCACTCTAAACAATAGCCAAAACATGGAAAGAGCCAAGATGCCCATTACCTGATGAATGGTTCAAGAAGATGTGGTATATATATACAATGGATCATTACATGGCAATGAGAAAGAATGAAATCTGGTCATTTGGAGGAAAGTGGATGGACCTTGAGGGTGTCATTCTAAGTGAAATAAGTCTCGCAGAGAAGGACAGATACCATATGTTTGCACTCATAGTTCTACCAGGAGAACAGGAGAAACCTAATGGAGGGGAAGAGAGTTAGGGAGAGAGAGGGATGCAAAACTTGAGAGACTATTGAATACTGAAAATGAACTGAGGGCTGAAGGGGAAGGGGGAGAGGGAAAAGAGGTGGTGGTGATTGAGGAGGGCACTTGTGGGGAAGAGCACTGGCTGTTGTATGGAAACCACTTTGACAATAAAGTATTTAAAAAAAAGAAAGAAGGAAAGAAAAGGGTCTTTCTGGTATTAGCTCTTTTCCCAATAGAGGTCCCTCATCTAATTTAATCTTGGAATAACTGCCTTAGAAAGGAAGGCAATCTTTCCTTTGCACCTACAGAATAAACCTAGAAGACATTGTGTTATGTTAATTGAGCCACACAGAGAAAAATATATAGTGTATGAAATTGATGACATTTTAGGGTGATGTGGAGTTTCTGAGGTCCGGAGATGACAACCGAGAAAGAATTCTTAAGGGCTTCTGATTTTATTAAAGCACAGAGACAAGACCCATGGGCAGAAAGAGGTGCACTGAGATAGTTAGGCGGAAGCGGGCATGACTCTTTTATGCCGTCCAAGAAGATAGAGTCTAGAGGGAGTTTCCAGAGAGACTTTCACATGTTACAGACTTACTGGAGACCTAGGTCTTCTCAAGCTAAGGCTGTGTTTCCCTCCAGGAAAGCATTAACATTGAGACAGTAGGGCGTTCCTGGACTTTAAGCTGTGATGAGATTGCCTTTTTCTGGTAAGCTGCTGCAGACTCTTCTCCAATACACTTTGTTTGTTTCTTTGTCCTTTCTTGGTTTGGGGTAGCCTGGAGGGTCCAAGGAGGGCGATGTGCTAGCCTGTGCTTTGCCCCTCAGCCTGCCTCAAGTACTTCATCAAAATCACATATATGTGGAATCTAAAAAACAAATGATAAACACTAGCATGTTTGTTGACAGGGGCAAAGGACAGGGTAATGTTCAGACATTGGATCAAATGGTGAAAGGCTTACTGATGCAGATGTGTATGACTGAACGTTTAGAGCATGATGACCAGAGTTAAGACTAGTATATTGTACACTTGAAATTTACTAGGGGGATGAGGCCTGCCTGGCAGAGTGGTTTGAATGTGTGACTTCGGTTCGAATCATGACCTCAGGGTTTTTGGGATTGAGTCCCTATGTCTGGCTCTGTGCTGACAGCTGAGAGACTGGGGCCCGCTTCAGATTCGATGTCTCCCTCTTTCCCTCCCCCACCCCTGTCCTCTAGATTGCTCACTCTTGCTCTCTCAAAAATAAAAAACTATTTTAAAAATGTTCTTATTTTTAAAAAATGGTCATTTGTTAGGAAGGGCTATGCTAAGTGGTAACAAAACACACACGTACACAGGTGTTAATTATGGGAGTTGAGGTTACATGTATTAGATAGATGGTGGTTATTACTTTGGAAGCAGGACCCAGGGGTTCAAGGGCACTTGGCTCCAGTGGCCCTAGACAGAACCATTTCTCCCACTCATGGCTGACAACATTAAAGGCAAGAAAGAAGACTTTGGCTGCCTCCATTTTGACTTGAAACTTTCTCCCTGGGTTCCTTCCAGATTGTGTCTTGGCTCAGGAGGGAGACCCTGAGGACAAAGCCCCTGAGGGGACCTGGAACTACCCCCTCAAGCCTCAAGCAGTGTCCTGAGCCAGAAAGACCCCAGCCCAGCCCTGATGGACTACTAGACAGTGACAGATTTAACCTTCATCGTATACCGCCAGACACCCACTCCATTTGGCCCCACATTTTACTGACATAAACCTTGAAGTATTGTCCACACATCAGAGCCAGCAGAAAACAACCACTGAGCACACTAGCCATGAATAGACACAAGCAAGGGAAATTATCAGCAATGAATATATGGGTAATATTAATACAGACAAACATACATGTAATTTATTGGCAGCTGACATATGGCTGATTCCTATCTGAATTAAACTTCTTGTTAAAATCTTCTCTGTTGAACATTGTTACTCACAAACCTAAAACAGAAATAAAACCCAAAACAAAATGAATTGATGTTGTGGACACTCTCCTACAAATGGAAGCATGATTAACAGAATTCTCAAATGAGAATAGGAGAAATTGTAACCATCAAAATCCTGAATAAATCATAGATATTTGTTATAAAAAGATCCCGCTTAAAAAGTAATGATTTGAGAAAATCCCTCCATTTCCAAGTATTACTGATACATTAAAAAAATTGGAAATGAGGATTTCAGAAGTAGCTTATGCCATTTAATGTCATCCAATATTAGAGTTGTCCCTCGTCTACAGTAAAGGATGATGGTAGCTTAAGAAGGGGACGCTAAAGCTGAAGATATGAAACATCTCGAGGATTTTTATCTCAACATCTAGAAATCACTACTTCTTTCTCCTACAACAGTGATCTGAATCACACTCATACAAAAAGGAACCTTCCAGGAGACACTCTTAAAAAGGAAGCACCAAAGCCTACATGTGGATTTGAACCCCTGCCCCGTGAAGTTCATTAGGTTTAAAATGTACCCAGCAAGACCTCCAGCAACCCTCCTGTTTCTTCAAAGAATGTTAACCTTATCTTTCTTTTTACAGGAAAAAGAAATTCATATTTATTTATGTATGTTAATGTATATTCATTTTTGACAGAGACAATTTTTTCAAGAAAATTTATTTTGAGAGAGAGACTTGTTTTTAGTGTTTCTTAATTTTTCAGTGGGGGGAGGCAGAGTTAGAGGGGGACACGAAATGCAAAGCAAAATCCAGGCTCTGACCTGTCAGTACAGAGCCCAAAGCAGGGCTCCAATCCATGAACCACAGATCACGACCTCAGCCAAAGACAGACGCTTACCTGACTCAGCGACCCAGGCGTCTCAGATATTTCTAGTTACTGAGAGGTATCAGGATTCATGCTTTGATAATGAGGATTGGGCAATATCGTTGCTTTATGGTAGCCTAATACAATCAATGCAGTTGCTTCAAGGTAGACTATCCTCTACACTAGTGAGTGTCTCATTCTAAAATTGTTAGTGGCATACAATATGACAGTCATAGTCACAATGTAGTATTCGAAATATGGTTACAGTTTCATAAGAACCATTTGTCAAAAATAAATAAAAATCATTTTAGAAAACACAACTACTTACTTCTGATGAGAGGCTGAAATGTAGTTCCTACAATTCAAAATGAGAGGAATTCAGTGTTGTAATATAAGTATTTGAACACAAAGTTATAAAACACTAAGAAAACGAACATACTGTTAATTTACACGAAATATTACTCTCCCTGTGCTTATGTAAGGATAGGTTCTCCACCTTCATACGCCTCACACACAATATTCTACAGATGAAGCCTTACGCAATGAAGAGGACAGAAAACAACTCCTCCATTTTTATGGTTGAGTAATAGTCCATGGGGTATATATACCACTTGAGCTTTCTCCACTCATCGATTGGTGGTCACTGGATTCGTTCCATTTTATCGTTTTTATAAATAATGCTGCAATAAATACTCAGGGTGCATACATATGTTTTGGTGTATTTTTGACCGTATTACTGTTTTTAATTTATTTCTTTAAATTCAACATAGTGGGAGTGCCTCAGTGGTTCAGTTGGTTAAGCAACTGACTCTTGGTTTTAGCTCAAGTCAAGATCTCAGGTTTTGTGAGTTTGAGCCTGACTTTGGACTCTGTGCTGACACCAGGGAGCCTGCTTGGATTCTTTCTCTTTCCTCTCCGGTCTCTGGTCTGTCTCTGTCTGTCTTTCTCTCCCCTGCTCACTAAATCTCAAAATAGATGAATCAGCTTACAAAAATAAATAAATTCAAGTTACTTCACATACTCTCTAGTATTGGTTTCAGGACTAAACCCCAGGGATTCATTACATACATATGACACTTTATGCTCATCTCCATAATCTCCAACACCCTCTTAGCTTATCGCCCTTCCACCTCCCCTCCAATAACCCTAAGTTTTTTCTCTGTAATTAATTGTCTTAAAGTTTGCCTCCCTCTCTGTTTTTATTTTATATTTCCACCCATTCCCCTATGTTCATCTGTTTTGTTTCTTAAATTCCACACATGAGTGAAATCCTATGTTTGTACTTCTCTACTGACTTATCACACCTAGTAAAATACACACTAGCTCAGCTTATTGCAATAAGCAGGATTTTATTCCTTGTGATCACCAAATAATATTCCATAGTATATCTATACCACATCTTCGTTGTCTATTCATCACTTGATGTACATTTGGTCTCTTTCCATTATTTGACTATTCTTGATAGAACTGCTATAAACATTGGGGTGCAGGTGCCCCTTCAAATAAGGATTTTTGTATCCTTTGTGTGAATACCTAGTAGAGATATTACTGGGTCATAAAGTCATGCTATTTTTTATCTGTTGAGGATCCTGCATTCTGCTTTCCAGAGGGGCTGCCCCAGTTTGCACTCTCACCAGCGGTGCAAAAGAGTTTCCCTTTATCCATGTCCTTGCCAACACCTGTTGTTCCTGGAGTTGTTCATTTTAGCCACCAGGAGTGAGGTGGTAGCTCATTGTGAGTTTCCTCTGTAATTCCCTGATGAAGGACAATGTTGAGCATCTTTCAATGTGTCTGTTATCCATCTGGGAGCTTTCTCTGGAAAAGTGTCTCTTCACCTCTTCTGCACATTTCTTCACTGGATTATTTGTATCTTAGGCGTTGATTTTGATGGCTTCTTCAGAGATTTTGATACTAATCGTTTATTCCATATATCATTTGCAAATATCGTCTTCCATTCCATTGGTGGTCTTTTAACTTTGTTGATTGTTTTCTTTACTCAGCAGACGTTTATAATCTTGATGAGGTCCCAATCATCATTTTTGTTTTCTTTTCCCTTAACTCCAGAGACATGTCTAGTAACAAGTTGCTGTAGCCAAGGTCAAAGAGGTGGCTGCCTGTGCTCGCATCTAAAATGTTGATGCTTTTCTGTCTCACATTTAGATCTTCCATCATTTAAAATTCATTCGTGCATATGGTATAAGAACATGGTTCACATTCATCCATCTGCATGCTGCAATCCAGTTTCCTCAGTGCCACATACTGAAAAGACTATCTTTGTTCCATTGGATATTCTTTACCGCTTTGTCGAAGAGCAGTTGGCCATAGATTCATGGGTCCAATTCTGGGTTGTCAATTCTGTTGCAATAATCTCTGGGTCTGCACTTCTGCCAGAACCATGCTGTCTTGATGAGTCGTTTTGTAATACAGTTTGAAGTCTGGAATTGTGATGCCTCCTGCTTTGCTCTTCTTTCTCAACATGACATTGGGCTCTTGAGTTAACTTTATATTTTGGATGCAAATTCCAAGAGCACTGGCCAGCATAGACCAGTTTAGGTCCAGGACAGCTTCACCTAGAAGATGGACTATGAAGTGTCAGACACTTACTAGGACCTCAGTATAATATTAAAATCTCCACCCACTGGGGAGCCCAGCCTTCGTTAATACAACATATGATATGCATTTCAGCTGCTTTCCTCAGTATACATGTGCTTGCACGTGCCTTATACCCACCTCCACATAGGATGACAAAGCTCCCCTTTCAGATATTCATTGTCATCCTGAATCAAAGGAAGTACTTACCCCTGTCCACTTTGGTAGTTGTTGCCCCAACCCCCTCATTCGTTGCAAAGTTTCCCTTGAGTGACAATTCCAACTAGTGAATTCTCTACCTGTCACTCAGCATGGAGGCAACTCATGCTAGCTTAGATACAGGAAGTCATCATCACCCAAGAAGAGGAGGTGTCCATAGATCTCTAGCATCACATCCCCGTACACTTCCCGCTGAGGGAGGCACAGGCATCCCCCGTCCTCCTGAGGGAATTCTATGGCCACATCCCTGAATGCCAGCAGCCCCTGCAATAAATGCCACAGTTTCTATGTGGACACGGCAGTGTTCATAATGGCACTTCAGATGAAAGAAGGAGGTGGGATAAATGGTTCTGGCTTAGGTGAGATTCTGCTTTCTGCAGTAAGATCATTTTTAACAGTTGTATCCTTTACATCTTTTCTTCTTTTGAGATAATAAGGTGGCATATGTTTCACAGAACCACTGTGAACACTCGATCGCTGCCAGATAAACTGTGAACTGAAGGTGCCTACAGAGGCACACACATGTTTGAGGACTGCATTTATATCATACAGTATAAGTTGTGTCTATTTCTTCATTTGAAAGTTTTAGTGGGTTAGAGATGTAGTTATCCAATTATGTATTTCTTATTCTTTGGATGTTTACATATTTTGAGAAGGAAAGACAGATCATGAGCAGGGGAGGGTTAGGCAGTGAGAGCTGGAGACACAGAATCCAGGGAAGGCTCTAGGCTCCAAGATGGTAGCACAGATTCTGATACAGGGTTTGACCTCAGGAACCATGAGATCATGACTTGCACTCAAGTCTAACTATTAACTGACTGAGCCACCCTTACAGGCACCCCTCTACATATCAGGTTCTAATATGAATTAGAAATTCACAACAGTGATGTTGAGATCAGGTTTTGTCTGATTCAGAATTAGAATGGGAAACTGAGCCTGCATTTCATAGAAGGTATTAGCAAATAAAAAACAGGTAGAATTCCATGGAAAGAATTATCAAAGAACAAGAAATGAGTGGGGGTTTATATGCAATCCAGATTGTACAGGTTCATGCAAGATAGCCAATAGCAGTACTTTCTGAGCATTAGTAGTGACTAGATTCCAAAAGTTTACATACATCAATGTGCGCGCATGCACACACACACACACACACACACACACACACACACACAGAGTCTTGGGGACATATTATTCTTCCCCTTTGTAGAATATTTTGTCCCACATCCAGTAAATGTAAGATGTTTCTTCAGTAGCCATTGAATGAATTTGATACAGAGAAACAACAAGTGGGCAGAGAGGCACTGGGAAAGATTAAATTCTGCATGGGGCTCTGCACTGAGAGTACAGACTGCTGAGGATTCTCAATCCTATCTCTGTGTATTCTGGTTCTTCCATGTGTCATGGAGGAATTACACAACTTCCTCACCCCATGGGAAAAAATGTAGTCTGTTTTTTTCCATGTCACTCATTTATAAATTCATTCCTTGGAGTGTTATGTAGATTTAGAAGGCTCTGGAGTCCAGCTCAGCAGGTATGGTGGTCCCTGAAGGATGGACGGTATCTGCGAAAGGAAGTGACAGAACTTCAAGTTTCTTTCTGATCACCAGGCAGGCATCTCTGCTCTGCTTCTCTCGCTTTATGTATAGTGACAGGTACAAGGAGCAGAAAGAGCAGTGTGTGTTTTGTAAATGATTTGTTGTGGATAATTTTTACAATTTTCCAGAACGTGGACTCTGCAGAAGTTACAATTCTAATGTTAGAAGAAATGATTATCTTAAAAAACTTAACTGCAGGCACTCATGCCATATAATGCTTTCATTAAATGGGAAAGGCAGGTATTTTTTCTTTTTAAAATTTTCATGGTTTTTATTATGTATTTTTGAGAGACAGAGACAGTGAGAGCAGGGGAGGGTCAGAGAGAGAGGGAGACACTGAATGTGAAGCAGGCTCCAGGCTCTGAGCTAGCTGTCAGCACAGAGCCCAACACGGGGCTCGAACCCATGATCCATGAGATCATGACCTGAGCTGAAGCTGGCTGCTCAACCAACTGAGGCACCCAGGCACCCCAAAATGTCTTCTTTTTTAGAGAGAGAGAGAATAGAGTAGGGGCAGAAAGAGAAGAGAAAGAGCCCATAATCAAGTTCTGTACTGACAGCATGAAGTGCAAGGCATGAGTCATCCACACAAACCATGAGATCATGACCTAAGCTCAAACCAAGACAGAGATACTTAACTGACTATGCCGCCATGTTCCTGAATGTGTATCTTTCAATATGACATAGTTTCTTTGCTTAATATTTATCTGGGCAATGGGTTTTGAAGACAGTTTCACAATGGCAGTTAACATGTTTGATGGTTTTCAAAAAACTGGCGCTCCTGATGGTCTGTGCAGAATCTCTAAGTGGCATTAAGGATAGGCCATTAATCCTGCCCCAGTAAGTCATGCTTTAATGAAACCCCACGAGGGGAGAAGATCCTTTAACAAGGCAAGGTTAAAACCCATAAGATATCTAGAATCATGCCTACAACCTGTAGCCAGTGTTAACTGAAGTAGAGGCTTTTTCGCTAGAATGTTCTGTTCAAAGACAGGAAGCATCAAAACTGCTTCAAGGATACTGCTCCAGAAGAACAGGTATATTCTCCACCTAATGGCCCAGAGTCAGCCTTAGGTTTCTGGCAGTTGAATCCCTATGCAGCCATCAGTTCAGTCTCACTAGGGACACTCTCTGAAGCAACAAGTCTCATTGGAATATTTGGTCATGTCCCATGGGTGTTGGGGCCCATCCAGCCAGAAGTTCTGTGTGGCCTTTGGGACCCTGCTTCCCCTACTTGAAAATGTGTGCGCTTGACTGCTTGACCTAAATGGATCAGAGACTGGAGTTAGTTTTCCTATTATTCATGCCACTTGGTAATTGTGGTTTCAGTAAAGGGGCAGACTTTCTTATTGAAACTTCCTCCCTTGTTAGAGGCACCTTACTCACAGACCATTGTTTGAACCCTTAAAGAAAAATAGCCTTGTCATAAGCTTCAGTTAATATTACACTATGTATGCAAAATAAGACTCCTGCTGATGTATTTTTAGTGATAAATTATGTTTTTTGATCTTCTGTATTGTACTTCATTTCTGGCTTTAACTTTCTGTTTTCTGTTCCATGAAAACACTGATCTATTCTGAAACGTGATTCCTAAGAAGTTGCAAACAATGTAATCATTAAAAGAAAGATGTAATCACCTATGGTATTTAAGACACCAAGTTTCACAGTAAAGCGTGGTCTCTTCCACCATTCATGTTGTCTGTGTTCTTTCTTATAGATATTTCACCAACACCAACCCCCTACTCAGAGACCCTTGGACTCTGGTGCGTGGGCTGGTCCCCCGCACTGTCTCACATTCAGGTCCTTCAGCCATTTTGATCTTATTTTTGTGTATGGGGTAAGAG
>NC_043704.1:7998574-8018560 GCF_006229205.1 Suricata suricatta
TCTGATTGCTGATGCCAGAACTTCCAGCACTATGTTGAACAACAGTGGTGAGAGTGGGTACCCCTGTCGTGTTCCTGATCTCAGGGGGAATGCTCTCAGTTTTTCCCCATTGAGCATGATATTAACTGTGGGTTTTTCATAGACTGCTCTTATAATGTTTAGGTAAGTTCCTTCTATTCCGACTTTCTCAAGGGTTTTTATTAAGAAAGGGTGCTGTATTTTGTCAAATGCTTTTTCTGCATCTATCGACAGGATCATATGGTTTTTATCCTTTCTTTTGTTAATGTGATGAATCACGTTGATGGATTTGTGGATATTGAGCCATCCCTGTAACCCAGGAATGAATCCCACTTGATCATGGTGGATAATTATTTTTATATGCTGTTGAATTCGATTTGCTAGTATCTTTTTGAGTATTTGTGCATCTGTATTCATTAAGGATATTGGTCTGTAGTTCTCTTTTTTGGCTGGGTCCCTGTCTGGTTTGGGTATCAAGGTGATGCTAGCTTCGTAGAATGAGTTTGGAAGCTTTCCTTTGTTAGCTCTTCTTGATGCATATCATGATGTATAATATATAATATAATATATTATCGTGATTATGATATAATGCCCTTCTTCATCTCTTGTTATGGCCTTTAGTTTAAAATCTAGTTTGTCTGATATAAGTATGGCTACTTTAGCTTTCTTTTGACTTCTAGTAGCATGGTAGATGGTTCTCCATCTCCTCACTTTCCATCTGAATGTGTCCTTAGGTCTTAAATGGGTCTCTTGTAGACAGCAAATAGATGGGTCTTGTTTTTAATCCCTTCTGAACCCTATATATTCTGATTGGAATAGTTAGTCCATTTACATCAGTGTTATTATTGAAAGATATGGGTTTAGAATCATTATGTTGTCTGTAGGTTTCATGCTTGTAGAGATGTCTCTGGTCCTTTGTGGTCTTTGCAACATTCCACTCGTAGAGTCTCTCTTTTGTAAGGCTGGTTTAGTGGTGATGAATTTCTTCAGGTTTTGTTTGTCTGGGAAAACTTCTTTCTCTCCTTCTATTCTGAATGACAGGCTTGCTAAATAAAGGATGCTTGGCTGCATAGTTTTCTATTCAGCACATTAAAAATTTCCTGTGGCTCCCTTCTGGCCTGCCAAGTTTCAATAAATAGGTCTGCTACTACCCTTTTATGTCTACCCTTGTAGGTTAAGACCTGTTTGTACTTACCTGCTTTCAGAATTTTCTCTTTATCTTTGTATTTTGCCAGTTTCACTATGATATATCATGCAGAAGATCAATTCAAGTTACGTCTGAAGGGAGTTCTCTATGCCTCCTGGATTTCAATTTCTGTTTCTTTCCGCACATTGGGAAAGTTGTCAGCTATGATTTGTTCAAGTATACCTTCCACCCCTTTCTCTCTCTCTTCTTTGGAGCTCCTATGATATGGATAGTATTCCATTTCATTGAATCACTTAGTTCTCTAATTCTCCCCTTGTAGCCCAGAATTTTTTTTCTTTTTCTCAGCTTCATCGTTTTCCATAATTTTGTCTCTATTTCACTCCTTCTCCCTTCTGCCTCTTCAACCCTTGCTGTCACTGCCACTAGTTTATTTTGCACCACATTGGGGCACCTGGGTGGCTCAGTTGGTTGAGCGGCCGCCTTCGGCTCAGGTCATGATCTCACAGTCTGTGGGTTCGAGCTCTGCATTGGGTTCTGTGTTAACCGCTAGCTCAGAGCCTGGAGCTTGCTCCAGATTCTGTGTCTTCCTCTCTCTCTGTCCCTCCCCTGTTCATGCTCTGTCTGTCTCTCAAATTAAAAAAAAATAAATATAAAAAATTTTTTATTTTGTACCACATTTACAGAAGTTTTTAATTCATCATAACTATTTTTTAGTTCCTTGATATCTGCAGCAATATTTTATGCCTTGTTTCAAGTCCAGTGATTAATCTTATGACTATTATTCTAAATTCTTGTTGGGTAATATTGTTTATATCTGTTTTGATCAATTCTTTAGCTATCATTTCTCCCTAGAATTTCTGTTGAGGAGAATTCTTCCATTTCATCATTTTTGCTAGTTTTCTATCCTTCATGTGTTTTAAAGGCTTCTTATATTCCCTGCACTGTGAGCACTATTATATTAAAGAGTGGTCATACACTGTCCAGGGCCTTGAGAGGGTATTTTATGTAGTGTGTTACTTGTTCTCTGCTGTTGCTTTATCTCCCTACTCGTAGTGATATTTTGGACCCTCCACCAAGTGTGCTTTATTTATTGAAGTAGCCCCGGAAAGGAACACAAACAACCAAACAACAAACAAGCAACAAACAAACACAAAGAAACAAACAAGCAAAAGAAAAATAGAAACATCAGCTACAAGTAAACAACAGAATGGAGGCAGTGCTGATGGAAGAAAACTTATCCCATATAAAGAGAGAAATGATAAGGGTGAGCGAAAAGAAAAAAGAAAAGAAAGAAAAGAAAAGAAAAGAAAAGAAACGAAAATTGACCAGACAGAGAAACAATACAGCTTAAACTAGAGAGAGAGAAAGGAAAATAAAAAAGAAGATGTAGAACAGATATAAAAAGAATAGATTAAATATGTCTTCTTAAACCAACAACCAGAATAACCAGACTAGAGGAGTAAAAGATAAGGAAAAGAAAGGGGGAAAACAACAACAACAAAACAACTATCTGTCTGTCTATCTATCTATTATCTATCTATCTATTTATCTATCTATCTATCTATCTATCTATCTATCTATCTATCTATCTATCTAATAGAATTGTCCAAGAACTAAATCAGGCAATGCAAAACCGCTGGGTATCAGTGGCAGTGCTGATTTGGAAGAGGGGTTGTCTGGTTGGTCAGCATCAATCTTGCTCCATTAGATAGCATTATGAGGCAAGGAGGTGTGTGATTTGGGGTAGGCAGGTCCTGCCGCCACTGTGGGCCCCAGCTGTCTGTTCCCTGAAGCCCCAGCTTTTGGTGATGGGGAGAAAAATGGTGACATCCCAGTCTCTCCTCCACAGACCGGGTGAACCAAAACACTCTGTTCAGGCGGTCCTCAACTGTGCCTTATGAACCAAGGAGGCAGTATGTCCCACTCCATTGCCTTCTGTGCCTCCCTGGAGCTTTGGTGGGATTTAAACTCCATTGTCTTAGAGTCTTGCTCCCTACAACCCTGTTTCTGGTAAATGCCCCTGGTTTGGGGGAAGTCTCGATCCACATGGCCCATATATGGCTCTGGCTGGTGTGCACATGCAATCTTTGTCCTTTGAAAGGTTATATACCTTTTCCCACAGCACTACTGGGAGGGAATTAATTTCTCCCACTGCAGACTGAGCCTCCGAACTTGTTACCCAGCCTGGGACTGGCTCCCCTCCTCCGCAGGTGTGTGAAAGGGGCAGCCGGCCCTGCAGAGGAAGCCTCACAGTTAGAGATGGGATCTTTCTCCATTCCGATCAGTGGCTTTTCTCTTGTCCAGATACAGTCCTATCCTTCCCCAGCCTCTCTTTCTCTTCCCTTTCTCTCTCCATTGAAGGGGATCCTGCCCCTCCTTTCTTCCACCACCCATTTTCTCTCTCCCCATTTGCAATCATGCACCTATCTATGGCTGGTCAGGTCCTCCTGGTGGGTCCCTGGAGGTGTCTCTTTCACTTTGCTGCCCAGACTCGGAGTTCAAAGTCCTTTGGCCTCAACATTACTGTGTTTGAGGGATGAGGGAACTTCGGATCTCCTTACTTCTCCGTCATGTTGGATCTCTCTCTTAGATTTTCCAGTTTTTAAAAATTGGAATTGTAATAAAAATTCTTTGATGTGGTAGTTGAATTTTTAGTAGCAGATGTCCACACAGATATTATTAAAACTGAGACTTATTTGAATACCTTTAAAACAATTTTTTGTGTGATCAATTTTTAACTGTTCTGAGATGCACTAAGTTGGTGTATAATCGTTGGAAGATATCCAAGTAGGTAAGAGAACATATTTTGGAACTCTGAATGTGAAAACCAAGAATGTTCATTGCGCAGGATGTTTAAGTAATCTCACATGGTTGTGGGTGTGGATTGGCCAATATTCGAATAATATTTTGAATAAAAATTGAAAAAATCCTACTGCTGTATGATTGAATTTATAAAGTAATGAGTGATTCTTCTAAAAGGAACATTGTTAATTGTGACTTACTTGCACAGTATCTCTAATGCTGTCAAAAAGGTTATCTTTTAATAGTTTGCCAAGTTTTTTCTAATTCTTCTCAGTAGGAATCTGTTAGTCTGATTTACCTAAACCTCTTTTAATAGAAACACAACATACAATTCACTTTTCAAAAATGTCAAGTATTTTTATTTTTAGAATCAATTACCTAGTCTAAAATTTTCACTTACAAAATTGCATGATTTGACAAGGAATTGTTTTGAATTTTTTTTTAATTTCCAAATTTTATAATTTGGGGTCCAGTCTAAATAGACTGTTTATACAGGGTAGGTCCACTCTATAAACAGAGTCCCATAAACAGATATGGCAATTAAAGTTAATAATTGGGTATAGACATTAGTATGTGTTTATGGCTTCCAGATTAAATATTTGGAATACAAATGTGCAAGAGATAGTGTTCCTTTTAACAGTACATTTCCAAATAATAATGATAATGTGGTAAGCAACTCATCTGAAAGCCTCTTGTGAGATAGCTTGTTCATAATTGAAATTGTGAGTAATGAATCCTGAATATATGAATAACAGCCACGACGAGTGCTTTAATGCAGTTATGTAAAAATTCTAAATGTCAGTGGTTAATTCTTAGTGTACTATATCGAGTCCTAAATGACTGGAAGTTGAGAAAGTCACAATTTTTATGTAAATTTGTGATAAAGCATTGACAAAAGGCAATTGAATTGCTATGGGAGAAGGCATGACATCATGGCTTGGACAATAGCATTGTTTTGCAGTGTAGGGTAAAAATCCCATCAGTAGGAAAGCTCTTACTATTATGCTTGTTAAGAATAGTGCTGTAACAGGAACCAGATCATCTATGAAGAAAAGAAATGAATGTAGGCCAACTCAGCTGGTCTTATGGATGCTATCATAATTAATCCTAATAAGGCTAAATTGCTAGAAGAACATAATATAATATGAGCTTATGGCCATGTTGGTTATGATTGAAATTGAATGCTGAAAATGAACTGAGAGTTGAAGGGGGAGGGGAATGGGGGAAAAGAGGTGGTGGTGATGGTGGAGGGCACTTATGGGGAAGAGTACTGGGTGTTATATGTAAAGCAGTTTGACAATAAACTATTTATTTTACTTAAAAAAATAAAATAAAATAAAATAAAATACCTGTAATATAAACAGCATTGAGATAAAAGCCATTTGTTTTCAAGTTTTTTTTAAATATTTTTCTGTTTTTTATTTATTTTTGAGAGACAGAGACATACAGTGTGAGTGGGAGAGGGGCAGAGGGAGAGGGAGACACAGAATCTGAAGACAGGTTCCAGGCTATGAGCTGCCAGCACAGAGCCCGACGTGGGGCTCGAACCCACGCCCGTGAGATCATGACTTGAGCTGAAGCTGGACACTTAACCAATTAACCAGCTGAGCCACCTTTTGTTTGTCAGGGTTCCTTCAACAAACCAATTAAGGTATACCTAGTCGAAGGACCATACTCACCATGACTATACCAATGAGATCTACAGAAAACAGACCAGTGGGATAGAGCATCCAAAATATAACAGCTGACTACACAAAACATACACCAGAAGGGTGTCCTAGGGTGCCAGGCACCGGACAGTCTATGACCCCTTATTGATACAGCAGTGCTCTCAGGCCCAGGTGTATAAGCAGCTCTTATAACATGCATAAGACAGAAACTTAGCCACAGAGACAAACCAGAGGAATTCTCCACAAAACAAAAATCAAGATGAAATCATAGCCAGATAGCCAGAGAATAGCTCAAAACAGATATAAACGATCTATGTGAAGAAGAATTTACAACAACAGTTACAAGACTAAAAGCTGGGTTTGAAAACCACATAGAAGACACCAGAAAAACCCTAGCTGCAGAGATCAAAGACCTAAGAACTAGTCAGCATGAATTGAAAAATGATATAACTAGGATGCAGAATAAACTAGATACAATGACAGCAAGGATGGAAGGAGAAGAAGAGAGAATAGGAGAAATAGATATAATTTTGCAAAATGATGAAGCTGAAAAAGGGAAAGAAAATTACTCTATCATGAAGGAAAATGTAAAGAATTAAGGGATTTCAGGAAATAAAACATTACCCATATCATAGGAGTCCCAGAAGAAGAAGCAAGAGAACAAGGGGAAGAAGGTTTCTTTGAACACATTACAGTTGAGAGCTTCCCTACCTGGGAAGGAAACAGGCATCCAATTCCAAGGGGTACACAGAACTGTCTTCAAACCTAACAAAAACAGGTCAACATCACAATATGTCACTGTGAAACTTGCAAAATACAAAGATAAAGAAAGAGTTCTAAAAGCAGCTAGAGGGGCACCTGGGTGGCTTAGTCGGTTAAGCCTCAGACTTTGGCTCAGGTCAAGATCTCACGTTCGTGGGTTCAAGCCCCGCGTCGGGCTCTGTGCTGACAGTTCAGAGCCTGGAGCCTGCTTCAGATTCTGTGTCTCCCTCTCTCTCTGCCCCTCCCCGCTCATGTTCTGTCTCTCTCTGTCTCAAAAATAAATAAAACATTTTTAAAAATTAAAGATAAATAAATAAAATTGAAAGCAGCTAGGGACAAAATATCCTTAAACTACACGGGTAGGCACATAAGTTTATTAGCAGAAGTGTCCCCTGAAACCTATCAGGCCAGAAGGCAGTGGCAGGAAATATTCAATGTGTTGATGAGGAAAAATATGCAGCCAAGATTCCCTTTCCCAACAAAGCTGTTATTCAGAGTAGAAGAAGAAATACAGACTTCCCTAGACAAACAAAAACTAAAGAAGTGAGAATCACGGGGTACCTGGGTGGCTTAGAAGGTTGAGAGTCCAATTTTGGCTCCGGTCATGATGTCATGGTTTGTGAGTTGGAGCACCACATCAGATTGTGTGCAGACAGCCCAGAACTGGGAGCCTGCTTCGGATTCTGTATCACCCTATCTCTCTGCCCTTCTGCCACTGCCACTTGCACCCTGTCTGTCTGTCTCTGGTTCTGGCTGTCTCTCTCTCTCTGAAAAGAAAAGAAAAGAAAAGAAAAGAAAAGAAAAGAAAAGAAAAGAAAAGAAAAAAGAAAAGAAAAGAAAAAAGAAAAGAAAAGAAAAGAAAAAAGAAAAATAAAGGAAGTTAATGATAACTAAAGTAGCCCTACAAGAAATCTTAAGAGAGGCTCTGTTAGTGGAAAGCAGCAAGGTCTATAAAGGACTAGAGAACATCCCCACAAACACAAAAACTACAGATATCACAATGGCAGTAAATTCATATCTTTCAAATCACTCTGATTTTTATTGCAATAATGTCCCAACCAAAAGACATAGGGTATTAGAATGGATTAAAAAAGGAACAAAAACAAAACAAGACGAAAAAAATTAAAAAAACACAAGATCCCTCAATAAACTGCCTAGAAAAGACTTTTTTTAGACCTGTGGACACTTGCAGATTTAAAAGTGAGGGGATGGAGAACATTCTATCAAGCTAATACATGTCAAAGGATTAGCAAATTAGGTTAATTTTTTTAAACATTTGAGAGATAGAGCAGAGCATGAGTACGGGAGGGGCAGAGAGAGAAAGAGAGGGAGACAGAATCGAAAGCAGGCTCCAGGCTCTGAGCTGTCACCACAGAGCCCACCACGGAGCTTGAACTCACTGACCACAAGATCATGTCTGAGCCCAAGTCGGGCACAGTTGACTGAGCCACCAAGTGTCCCAGAAAAACTAGATTTTAAAACAAAGACTACAACAAGAAGTGAAGAAGGGCATTCTATCATAATCCAAATGGCTATCCATCAAGAAGAGCTAACAGCTATAAGTATTTAGTTCCCCACATTGGGACCACTCAAACACACAAATCAATAAGAAACATAAGCATATGTTGACAATAATACTATAATTGCAGGAGACCTTAATATCCTACCCACAGCAATGGACAGATCATTGGAGCAACAAATCCACAAGGAAACAATGACTCTCAAAGACATACTGAACCAAATGGACTTAACAGATCTGCTGAGAACATTTCATCCTAAAGCAACAGAAGACACATTCTTCCCATATGCACAGGAACATTCTCCAGAAGAGAGGACATATGGAGCCACACAGCAGTCTTCCACCGGTATAAAAAGACTGAGTTGATACCACAACACTATGAAACATGAACTCAAACACAAGAAGAAAATTGGAAAGTCCTCAAATACATAGAGAGTAAAAAATAGCCTACTAAAAAAGGAAATGAATGCATTAACTAGGCAATTAAAGGAATTAAAAAATACATGGAAACAAACACAAATGAACACAAGACAGTCCAAACCGTTTGGATGCAGCAAAGGCAATCTTGAGAGGAAAACGCTTTGCAAATTGGGCCTATCTCAAAAAGCAAAAAATGTTCCAAATACACAGCCTAATGTTATACCTAAAGGAGATAGACAAGCAGCAGCAAATAAAGCTCAAAGCCAGCAGAAGAAAAGAAATAATAAAGATTAGAAAGCATTAAATAATACTGAATCCAAGGTAAACAGTAGAATAGATCAATGAAACTGAGAGCAGTTTTTTTTGAAAAATAAACAAAATTGATAAAATCCTAGCCAGACTTCTCAAAAAGAAAACCAAGAGGACCTAAACAGATGAAATCATGAATGAAAGAAGTGAGATCACAACGAACACCACAGAAGTACAAACAAGTATAGGAGAATGCTATGAGAATTATATGCAACAAACTGGACAATCAGGAAGAAAGGGAAAAATTCTCCGAAACAAACTATGAAAACTCAAACAGGAAGAAAGAGTCCTTTTGAACAGGGCCATTACCAGCCATGAAATTGAATTGGTTGTAAACATCCCACTACAAATAAGAGTCCTGGGCCAGAGGGCTTCACATGGGATTTCTAACAGACACTTAAAAGAGAGTTAACACCAAATATCCTCAAAGTGTTCTAACAAAAGGAAGGAAAGTTTCCAAACACATTCTATGAAGCTAGCATTATCATGATTATAAAGTCAGACCAAACCTATCTAAAAAGGAGGCCAATATCCTTGAGGAACCTGGATTCAGAAATATTCAACAAGATACTAGCAAATGGAGTGCCACAGTACATCAAAAAAATTATTTGGGTCACCTGGGTGCTCAGTTACTTGGGTGTCTGACTCTTCATTGTGGCTCACATCGAGATCTCATAATTCATGACTTCTAGCCCCATGTTGAGTCTACAATGAGACTATGGACCCTATTTTGGATTTCCTCTCCCTCTTTCTCTGCCCCTTCCCTGCTAGTTCCATCTTTCTCTGTGTTTCTGTGTCTCTGAATATAAATAAACAAACATTTAAGAAGAAATAATGATTCATCATGATCAAGTGGGATTTATTTCTGGGATGCAGACATGGTTCACATATGGACATCAATGTGATAAACTATACTGATGTTAATACATAAAGGCTAAGTACCATATGATCCTTTTGAGAGAGGAAAAGCTCCATAGTTAATATCATCTTCAATGCAGAAAAACAGAGCATTTACTCTAAGATCAGAGACATGACACAGATGTCCACTCTCACCACTGTTGTGTAACGTAGTACTCAAAGTCCTAGGCTCAGATTTCAGAAAGGAAACAGAAATAAGACTTCCAATTCGGCAAGGAAGATGTCAGAGTTTCACTCTTTGTAGATGACAGGATAATCTCTCTACATAGAAGACTGAAACACTCCACGAAAAAAATGCTAGAGCTGATATGTGAATTCAGAAAAGTCACTGGATATAAAATCAGAGTACAGAAATCAGTTCCATTTCTACACATTTATAATGAAACAGGAGAAATATCAAGGAGTTGATCTTATTTATAATTACAACCAATGCACACAGATACCTAGGAATAAACCTAACTAAAGATATAAAAAAATCTGTAAGCAAAAACTAGAGAAAGCTTATGACAGGAATTCAAGGGGACAAAAAGAAATGGAAAAACATTTCATGCTCATGGATTAGAAAAACAAATATTGTTAACACGTCAAGACTACCCAATGTAATCTACACATTCAATGCCATCTCTATCAAAAGAACACAAGCAATGGGGTGCCTTGGTGGCTCAGTTGGTTGAGTAGCTGGCTTCGGCTCAGGTCATGATCTCATGGTTTGTGGGTTCAAGCCCCGCATTGGGCTCTCTGCTGACAGTTAGCTCAGAGCCTGGAGCCTGCTTTCAGATTCTGTGTCTTCCTCTCTCTCTGACCCTCCCCTACTCACACTGTCTCTGTCTCTCAAAACAAATAGAAACAATTAAAAAAATAAAAAAAAGGAACACAAGCATTATTCAAAGAGCTAGGACAATCCTAAAATTGTATGGAACCACAAAAGACTTGAATAGTCAAAACGATGTGCTAAAAGGAAACCATGGGGAGAGGCATCACACTTCTGGACTTTGGAATGTATTACAAAGCTGTAATCTTCAAGAGAGTATGGTACCAGCACAAAACCAGACACATAGATACATGGAATAGAAGAAAGAATGCAGAAACAGACCCACAAATATATGGCCAACTCATCTGAGACAGAACAGGAAAAAGTATCCAATGGAAAAAGACAAGGTCTTCACCAAATGCTGCTGGGAGAACTGGACAGTGACATGCAGAAGAATGAAACTGGACAACATTCTTATGCCATACACAATAATAAATCAAAATGAATAGAAGACCTAAATATGAGACAGGAAATCATCAAAATCCTATAGGAGAAATATTCAGGAAAACTCTCTGACCTAGGCCAGAGCCAATTCTTACTTGACATGTTTCCAAGCAAGGAAAATAAAAATGAAAATGAGCTGTTGACACCTCATACCAAAAAAAAAAAAAAATCCTTCTGCACAGGGAATGAGAAGGAAATGAAAACAATACTAAAAGGCAAAAGACAGAATGGAGAGGATATTTGCAATTGACATATCAGATAAGGGTTAGTATCCAAATCTAGAAAGAGGTTATGAAAATGAACACCGAAAAACCAAATAATCCAGTGAAGAAGTGGGCAGAAGAAATAAAAACACACTTTTCCAAAGAAGACATCCAGATAGCTGACACCTGAACAGGTGCTCAACATCACTCATCATCAGGAAACTACAAATCAAAACCACAATGAGATTTCATCTCACATGTGTCAGAATAGATAAATTACAGGCATTTAAGTGGCTCAGTGTGTTGAGCTTCTAACTCTTCCTTTCAGCTCAGGTTATGATCTCACAGTTCATGGGTTCAAGCCCCATGTCAGGCTCTGCTCTACAGTGTGGAATCCACTTGGGATGGTCTCTTTCTCTCTCTCTGTCCGTCCTTCCCTCCCTCATGCTGTCTCCTCTCTCTCTCCATATAAATAAAATTAAAGAAAAAAGAAAAGGAATGACTAAAATTCACAATTCAAGAAACAACAGATTTTGGCAAGGATGTAGAGAAAGGCGAACCCTTTTGCACTGTTGAGGGGAATGCAACTGGTGCAACTGCTTTGGAAAACGGTATGAAGATTCCTCAAAAATTTGAAAATAGAACTACCCTATACTGCAGAATTAACACTACAATTTACTTATCCAAAGGATACAAAACTGCTGATTTAAATGAGTGCATTCACCCCAATATTTACAGCAGTGCTATCAACAATAGCCAAATCATTGGAAGAGCTCAAATGTCTATCAACTAATGAATAAAGATGTAATATATATGAGGTCATATATAAGACAATATATATATTGTGTATACACACACACACACACTGGACTATTACTCGCCATAAAAAGAACGAAATCTTGCGACGATGTGGAAGGAACTGGATGGAACTGGAGGGTATTTTGCTAAGTGAAGTGAGTCAGTCAGATAAAGACAGATATCATTTGATTTCACTCATTATGTAGATTTTGAGAAACACAACAGATGAAACGGGAAGGAAAGGCAAAATTAGGTAAAAACAGACAAGGAGACAAACTACAAGAGACTCTTAAATATAGAGAACTGAGGGTTGCTGGAGCAGAGGTGGGTGGGGTGAGGAGTTAAATGAGTGATGGGCATTGGAGAGGGCATTTCTGGAGATGAGCACTGGGTGTCATATGAATCTCTGGGTACAACTCCTGAAAGCAATACTACACTTTATGTTACCTAAGTTGAATGCAAAATAAATAAGTAAATAAAATTACTATAAATGGATTAAATTCTTCAATCAAGAAACATAGATCAGTTGAATGGAAAGAAATGGCAAGACACACCTATAAGGTGCCTTTAAGAGACTTATTTTAGAGGCGCCTGGGTGGCTCAGTCGGTTAACCATCTGACTTTGGCTCAGGTCATGATCTCACAGTTTGTGGGTTCAAGCCCTGTGTCGGGCTCTGTGCTGACAGTTAGCTCAGAGCCTGGAGCCTGTCTTCGGATTCTGTGTCTCCCTCTCTCTCTGTCCCTCTCCTGCTCTTGCTGTCTCTCTCTCTCAAAAATAGATTAGTAAAAAGAACATTAAAAAAAAAAGAGAAAGACTCACTTCAGGTTTAGGAACACATTCAGACTGAAAGTGCTGATGTGGAAAAAGATATTCCATGCAAACAGAAACCAAAGGAAAGCCAGGTAGCTATGCTTACATTAGACAAATAGACTAAGCCAAGGTCTCTAATAGGACACAGCAAAGGTCATTATGAAATAGGGGGTCATTTGTGGAGGGGTTTTAGCTATATGGTGTTTAGACGAACACATTAAGGTTTTCCCTCCACGTTTGTTTTAGAAGGACTTGAATAGGGTGTTTCTGTAACTCATGGAGTACTTTCCACTTTCCAAACCAACACCTTTTCCCATAAAAGTTGGTGTATCTGTAGATTCCTCAATTAGAGCTTGTGTAAGGTTTATGAACATCTGTATCTTAAGGGTTCTCTAAATGACAGGCTGATATTCAAAACCCTATTTCTGTAATTGAGGGAGTGGGAATGCTAAATGACAGTTTCAGGAGGACCTCTTGTTTTCAGATTTTGATGTGTGTGGAAAACACTATTTTGATGAAAATCATAGTTCTTTCCGGTAACAAGCAGCCTATAGGTTTTCAAAACCAACATGTACAGGCTAATTTACAGTAACCTGTTTTCTAACTTTTGCTATTATACACTGCCTTTTTTTCTCATATGCTTTTTAATATACATTGCTATCTGGTATTTTAATCTCCAAAGAAGTTATTTGTCCTTTCAGTCATAATACCCCTCTGTAAGGTTTCTGATATTAACTTTGGGGCAGTTTTTCTTTGCTTACAATTGCATCCCAAAAGTAAACACCACTATGGAAGGTTTATCCAGTCAAGCACTGCTCTTCCTTTGCTTCCACATCATCTCTATAAAAACCTTACCACCATCTCCTATGGAAGGAATAGGCTTAACCATTTGAAGAAACAAAAAACTGGTCAGGTTAACTCTTGAACATTTGAACATATATCAGTTCATCTTTTGACATTATACAGTAGCACCTTTCATTTTGAGCACCTTTCTCACATGGCCTAAACAGCTTGCCCACTCCTAACATGGGAATAAAATTCGGTAGGACACTTTTCCCTGCCTCTCTCAGCCCACATTTGCTCATGCGCATAAGACACTGATGTGAGTTGGCCCTTACTTTCCCAGATTCCATTCTTGGTAATGGCTCCCCATAGCGCCTGCACAGGTAGTGTAAGGACGCAGGTCTGCTTAAGCCTCTGAACTTAAAGGCCAGCTAACACCATTAACATTTCTAAGGGCGGGC
The DNA here is from genome assembly GCF_006229205.1 of Suricata suricatta. Lineage (NCBI taxonomy): Eukaryota > Metazoa > Chordata > Mammalia > Carnivora > Herpestidae > Suricata > Suricata suricatta. The sequence continues at coordinate 8,012,451 of NC_043704.1, forward strand.
CTAAAGATGGAAGCTATGAGATAATCACCTATTACTTAAGACTAGTCACGCCCTACATGAGGGTGCTAGACAAGCCCTATGTGAGGGTCCTGGGCCCACTCTGATTTGTCAACATTCTAAATGTTGTGATTGGCACCCACAACTGCCAGTATTGATGGGGGGGGGTAGGGATTGGATCCTTGTGCCTGTGTCACAATTTCCTGTAGTGCCCCCTCCCTAAAAAGCCCCTACATCGCCATGCTCTGGGCTCCCTCCACGTGGAACCAGTGTGTTGGTGGAGTCTGTGAGACCTAGCTTATAAAAGCCCGTAATAAAGTCCTTTGCTTTTGCATGTGTGACTCGGTCTCCCAGGTAGTCTCTGGTTTTTGGGAGTGATATTAAAATCTGGGTATAACAGTAGAATTTCTGGACAAGGGCTGCACATGTGCAGAGAGGACTTGTGGCACACATTGGCCCTCTGTGGACAAAACCTGCAGTCATGTGCTTCTTCCTACACCTGCCCAGGTTTCCAGAGGACCAGCCCTGAATCCCATCTCAAACAAGCCCACACACCTGAGTTTACATTTCAAACGAGAAGGGATAGAGTCTCTGGACAGACAAATCCTCCCTTGCACCAATGTTATCCCACCGAGTTTTTGATGCCTTTCCTCATTTCTCCCTTTGGTATTATCAAACTTCACACATGTGCCCAAAGAGAATGCAGGCGAACCCTTCAAGTTTGGCACCTTCCACAATGCAGGCGATCCTGAACAGATGGGGAGCAGGGACCAGTGCTCCAGGATCACTCTGTGTAATATAAACGCACAAGCTCCTATCAATCCCACTATTGCAGCAGACCCTATGATGTTCGGGGATTCCTGTTTCATACTTTGGGGCTAACATTGTGGGCACAGCTAAGCTGTCCCTGAATTTACATCTTAAATACTCCTTCTATCTTCATGGTGCCCGTGGAGACGGACAGAGCATGGTCATACATAGTCTCGGTCATCATGACAGAGAATCTGTCATAAATGACATGTTCACCACGAAATTAACTTCTGCTGCCAGTCCTTGATCGTCCCTTCTCAGAGCAGCTCCGAGAACAGAGTTCCTAGCAGCTCAGCTTCCTGGATATTTCACTGATAGTAGCACTTTCCTGAGGCTCAGATTCAGAGAAAGGATTGCACAGCACTTACCATTTGGTGAGTCCCTTTCCTCTTTCTGGTCCAAACAGTTTTTCCAAGGTAACACATAGCATCCACCTTCCATTGCTGGGGTGTCCCTTGATTTTCTCACATGGAAATTAACCAAATATATAAATGCAAATGATCCTCATCCAATTTCCCCCAGAGGCTCTACTCCACCCTTTCTTTCTGTCTCCCATCTGCTCTCTGTATTTGTGCCATGACATCCAACATTGTGTTCAAGAATACTGATAATTCAAAAGAAGAGAATCACGCTCTGATCCAGAGGCTCACCAGGAATCCAATCTTATTGCAAAAATGAACATAGTGTACCCAATTCCCAGGGCTTGGGAAAGATTAACGTGCACAATGTAAGATTCTCAGGCCAGCCTCCTGGACACAGTGCATCCTCATACACTAGAATCATGTGGTAGATAATTAATAAAAATCCATTTGCTGGAGGAGTACACATGTGTGCCCCAAAGAGCCTTGCTCAGATACCATGGCCTTATCTAGTCCCTTTCCAACTTGCAGGGGATTTTCAGAGAATAATATCTTCTCAATATCTGTTAGTAATTTCAATGCTTGTTAAAAATACCAATTAATGACCTTCATCCAAACTTAGGGAAGTCATGATATCTCTGTGTGGGCCCCAGACTCTCTTTTTAATGAGAACCCCAAGTGATTTTTGTACACAAGAAATTTTGACAAGCAATGTTGAAAATGTCATTCTCAGCTTTGCCTTCCCATTGGAATCTCCATGATAGTTTTTTGCGCTATCATCTGTAATGTCCCAACCCCAAAGATCCTGGCACTTAGGCCTTAATGGCGCCCAGCATCAATTAGGTCTTCCCGAAGTGGCCAATGACTCCCCTGTGAGGCCAACATAAACACTCAGGCTCCCAGTATATTTCTGAGGACAGAGGACTGGGTCTCATCAATGGGGAGCCTCTATGGATAGGTCTGCATTGTGTAAGATTTGATAGGGGAGCATCAGTCCACCTCACATTCCTGATGTTGTACCAGACATTGTGTAAGTCTCCAGGAGACAAGTGCACCCATTAGTGAAACAGGAGTAAATTAGATTGGGGCGTACACTTAGAAACTCCCTATGTGTACAGTTTTTCACATGCTCCAAAATGAACAGAAAAGCAGTCCAATCAAATAGACCCTAACTGGCCATGGAAGTCTTTTCAATGTTACTGTGAATGTCATGGAAGACATTGGGACAGAGGGTAAGCCTAAGAGGATGGAGGAGCACAGGAAGAGGGAGACAGGAGAGGTACCTCTGTGACGACCAGTGAAATAAACCTGGGCTTCTAGATTCATTCCATTCAAGCTGAGCTTCCCAAACCACATTTTAAGATTGAGTTTTCTCCATTAACTTTGGTCCCTCACTGTGTCATCTGCTTCCTTCATTCCCACTTACCTGGGTGTGTGGTTCCTGTCTCCTCTCTCTTCACATGACAGGGCTCTTACCTTTTCCAAAGAACCTGCCCAGATCTACTCTAGAGGCAGGAAGACCCATTGATAGCAAAATACAGGACCCTGGCTGGAAAATCTATAATTTCAAATCCAGCACTATGCTCAGTAGAGAGTAGGACACATTACAGAAGTGTATAGAGAATTTTTTCTGCAAATGCTGTTTCCTCTTGGTCTCTTTGGAACACTTAGTAAGACTTTTCAATAGTCAGCTGCCTCAATTCCACTTCTAAGTATTATTGAATCAAAAATAAGGAAGACATATCAGATTTGAAACTGTGGGCAACAGTATCCTATGCCATGTAGGTTCTAAATTATCACTAATTCACAGTGAAGGTAACAGAGAACCTCAGGGAAGGGGAAGTTTTAAATCAAGATAAAACATCATGAATTCTTCCTTACATGGAAAAATGCCTGATTATTTCCTTGAAATGATATCGTTTGTGCCAGGTTACATTATAGAATTTTACAAACATGAACATATAGTAATTATATGATACTAGTTTCCTTTTGCTGAAAATTTAAAACAGTAATAATGGGAGAATATATCTTTCATACTGTACAAAATAAAAGTTCAACTTAGGAGGTCCAGGATTAATATAAAATCTTTATTTGCAAAGGCTGGGATCCCCTGGAAATAAGGAGAGAGACTTCATTTTCTGGAGGAATCTGCCAGAGAGACCCTGATCCACATGAACAATGTTAACATAAGCTGTAATGAGACAAATTGTAAAGAGTCCATGCAAGTAGAAGGACTCATCATTATTGTGATAGAGTTTCCAAAGGATGTAAAAAAAAAAAAAACAAACACAATACCCTACAAATTTTAATAGGATACCAATCATGAAAATATAGAAGATTATGAAAATTTCAAGCCACAGATTCCATCCATGTCCAAACGTCTTCAATATATTTTATTAAATTAAAATTGTTTAATGTTTATTATTTTTGAGAGAGACAGAGACAGACAGAGCAGGGGAAAGGTAGAGAGAGAAGGAGAAACCACATCTGAAACAAGCACCAAGCTGCCATCACAGAGCCTGACACAGAGCTAAAAGCCATGAACCATGTGATCTCAGATGCGTAATCAGTGAGCCACCCTGGCACCCTTTCAATGTATTTTAAATAGAAAGTCTTTGAAACAATCTAGATAGCCAGGCTCTTTTCCAGAACGCTGTCTTATTCAGGGACATATATTTAGAATGCTGTCTTAATCAGGGCCAAATAGCCATATGATTTCTTTGTTCATGTTCTTTTTGTTTTAAGTTTATTTATTTATTTTAAGCAAGAGAGAGAGTGTATGTTAGAGGGAGAAAAGAGAGGATAGGAGTATGCCAAGCAAACTCTGCTGACAGTGAGCAGCCTGACACAGGGCTTGAACTCAAAACTGTGACATCATGACATGACCTGAAATCAAAACTCCAACACTTAACTGACTGAAGCAACCATGAGCCCCTATTTTTTCATGTTGCTCAACCTGATTTATATAGACTCATGCCACACCCAGACAGGACTTAAATATATAATCTTGACCTTTACTTGGGTCCCCAACACATCCCCATATTGATCTGCCACCAAATGGATATTTTCAATAATTAGCATGGCATAAATTCATGACAGGAATTCCTCATGCTGTATAGACAGCCTGGTCATAGAGAATGGAGAGAGAGCCCAGGGGTGTAACTCAGAAATTTCCTCAAAAGCTGAATTTGACTAGTCCAAAACAAATTTGCTAGGCAAGACTTGCAGAGATAGAGAAGTAAGGTTTGCAAGTTGTAAATGCATAGCATTTCACTAGGAAATGAGGACACAGTCGCTAGCTAAATCAAGTCAAAATTTACCTGAGAAGTAGCCATTTCTTCCTCTCCCTTCTGCTCTCGAGTGCTTTCTGAGGTAACATTCTGTGGAGATATCACACCTGTAGGCCTTTAAAGGCCTCAGCATAGCCTCTTCCCCTGCTCTCATCACTTCAGAGGCAGAAAAGTCCTGAAATGCTCAAAAGCTCACCCTCTCAATGACTTTGTCACAGGAAAGAGACAGAAAAAATGGAACTCCTGCATGGCGACTTCCATGTGAGTTTCTCCTTCCCGGTTTCAGAAGTCCTCCCCTCCCACAGACAGCCACACATCCTGCCACACCTCGGGGAACCTGGGCTGCCCTCACCTGTCTCTTCCAAGTCCATGCCCAACAGACTGTCATCGTCTCTTCAACTGAGAGCCAGACACAGCCCTCCCAAATACGTCTGTGAATCCTCATGCTAACCCTGACCTCCGCTGAGAATCTCCTGGAGCTCATAGGTAAAGCAACACCGATGTTCTCATCCTGACCAACAGAGGACTCTGGCAGAAGGCACAGGTGAGGCTGGTTCTTAAAACTCGCCATGGGATCTTTATTGTAAACCCAGGCTGATAGGCGGTTTGTGCTTTCAAGTTTTCATGTGCATATAAATCATTTGGTGTTCCAGGTCCCATCAAAGAAATGGTTATTCCGCAATTTGGAATGGGGTCTGTGAATTGGAATTTTTCACCAGTTCTTTGTAAGTGCTGATCCTGCTTCCTGAGACCAATGTTTAGTGGCACAAATGCAGGCTCAGCACAACTCAACCCCCACAGCCACCACCTGATGTTAACACAGACACTTCCTGCTGAGCTCCAGGGAAGAGTATACCACGTAGGTTCCACTGTTGTGAGTTAACTGTATATTCCCATCTAAGACCACCATCACCACCCTGCAGGACCACATGCTTTCATTGCACTTGAAAGGTTACTGGAAGAAGATTCTGGAATACACTAATGTCTGAACCAATCTCCATTTGGAAAGCAATATGTAGAAATCAATCACTGCAATGTGGATTGAGCACTAATTTCCTGTTTATAGTGAGTTGATGGTGTCCCCTGTAGGGAACTTCACATACATGGTGTGACTTAATCCCGATAATGTCCTGTGGGTTGCCCACTAGGCATCCCACAGTAACCATGAAGATGTAGGTACTGGGCCTGACCCGTTTTCCATCTTCTGTTTACCTATGGATTGAAAAAGAACATTTGCAACCACAGGAATTAACTATGGATGAACTGAAAAATACAGAAAGGAAAGTTACATTCAAATCCAGGGACTTTAAATTGTTGTGTTTGCCTTTTTTTCTTAAACAGGATAGAAAAATCTTGTGAGTTTATAAGTAAATTCCAGTTTCCTGTACTTGGTACACACTCATCAGCAATGTATCATCAGGTTAATTCCTCCACACTTGAGTTACCACTTTCTCAAGTTTAATCATTTGAGAAAACAGGAATTGTTATCACCCTGTCGTTTCCCTACTTTCTAGGAGAAGTATGTATGAAACGTGTCATCTATAGAGAATATTATGTATGATATAAAAATTAATATCATAGAGGGGTGGCTCAGTCGGTTGAGTGTCTGACTTCAGCTCAGGTCATGATCTCACAGTTCGTGGGTCCAAGCCCC
>NC_043704.1:8018660-8027403 GCF_006229205.1 Suricata suricatta
AGTTTAATCATTTGAGAAAACAGGAATTGTTATCACCCTGTCGTTTCCCTACTTTCTAGGAGAAGTATGTATGAAACGTGTCATCTATAGAGAATATTATGTATGATATAAAAATTAATATCATAGAGGGGTGGCTCAGTCGGTTGAGTGTCTGACTTCAGCTCAGGTCATGATCTCACAGTTCGTGGGTCCAAGCCCCACATCAGGTTCTGTGCTGACAGCTCAGAGTCTGGAGCCTGCTTCAGATTCTGTTGTCCCTCTCTCTCTGTCCCTCCCCCGCTCACACTCTGTCTCTCTCTCTCAAAAGTAAAATTTAAAAAGACCAAAAAAAATTTTTAATGAATATCATAGAATATATTATGTATAATAAATACTAATGTCATATATATCATACATTTATATATCTCTTTAAATGTAGATATCTATATCTATCTAGCTATCTTCTCTCTATCTATATAGATACAAAATTCAACCTCAAACGAAGGACATCCTTCCCTTGTGGACAATGCAGGTGATCCTGGAAAAACTTCCTTAAGTGGAATAAGACATCAAAAGTGGCAAATATTATATTATTTCTATTATATCTGGAACCTAATAGCATTCCACTCCTACAGCAGAGTAGAATTGTGTTTGCCAAGAGCTGAATGAAGGCATAGGAAGAGAGTGGGTCAAATGGTACAAAATTTCCGGTATGCATGAAATTCTGGAAATCTAAAGGACAGGATGGAGATACATGTAATTATGTATTATACTGGACATTTGCTACGAGAATGTATCCTTAATGTTCTCAACAAAAATCAAACCTTAAGTCCTGAGAAGCCTGTGTGACTCAGTTGGTTAAGCAACCAATTTTAGCTCAGGTAATGATCTCAGTTTGTAGGTTTGAGCCCCGCATTTGGGCTCTTTGCTGACAGTTCAGAGCCTGGAGCCTACTTTGGATTCTGTATCTCCCTGTCTGTCTGACCCTCCCCTGCTCACACTCTGTCTCTCTCTCTCAAATAAATAAAACATTAAAATTTAAAAACACAAAACTCCTAATTATATGAGGTGATGGGTATGTTACTTAGTTAGATTGTTATAATCATGTCATAATATATACATATATTTTTATTTTGTTACTTGAGCAACTACTGAAAATCTGCACAAAGGAAAATAGGATTCTGGGTGAAGGCTCATGAAAAGCAGGATTTATTAGGAAAGATAGCAATGAAGGCACTAAAAGATATAGTCAGTCCTCTGCTCCCGTTTATCTGCTTCTGGGTTTTTGGAATTGTGAGCACCCACCCTGGGAGATGAAAGAAACAACGACTCAGAATTTCACATTCTCTAATCCGTCCAAGGAAAGGGGGAGATCCCAGAGTCAGTCCAGACCTGGACAGGGTCTCTGAAGGGGGTGGATATGGTGTGGGCAAGGGAGGGAGCTGCCTGCAGGCTCTGATGTCTCTGTCTCTGATGCTTCCCGCTCTGTCAGTCGTAAGCATGCCCATAGAATGTTAACACCGGGAGTTCATGTTATGTTAATCATTTTAGCCTCTTTCCTTTCTATTTCATAAAATAAAATAAAGAGCACCTTTACATAAACAGAATGTCCTGGGACAATTATTTTAGAAAACTTGTATCCTTAATAGGAATGTAAAATAAATGCCACCACTGCTGCTTCTAAGGAAAACTCCTAAAAAAAAAAAAAGAACAACTCTTTGGTTCATGGATAACCCTTCAGAAGTGACACCACATCTCACATCACAACACAGAAAGGAAACTGGCCCAACTGCAGCCAAGTCCCTTGTACATCACCTCTTCCTCTCATTCTCTCCACAATCCTGAATTCAACAATGTACCCATTGCTCTATTCTTAAAATCCCTACATGGCAGGAATCATGTCTCTTCATCCTTTTTTTGAATGACAAGATGCCATACAAACAATCACTTTCTATCTGTTTGTAACTCTACACATGCTCAGTGTCCTCAAAATAGGAAAAGGAGCTTGGAATGAGTCTCACCTGGGCACCATGAAGGTTCTTCCTTCTATGGAACGAGGAGAGGACACTGGATGACTCACTCTTTTTTCTGAGTGGGAAGCAGGTACAGATTCTAGTGTCATCCTAACCCCAGTCTCCTTGGGACCTCCCCGAATATTCCAATGAGTCTTTGTTGCTGAAGAGAGGGTTCCCAGTGAGACTGAACTAATGGATGCATAGGGATTCAACTGCCAGAGACCTTAGGCTGACTCTGGGCCATCAGGTGGAGCATAGACCTGTTCTTCTGGAGCAGTATCCTTGATGCAGTTGTGATGCTTCCTGTCCCTGAACAGACATTCTAGCATAAAAAGCCTCGACTTCAGTTAACACTGGCTACAGGTTGTGGGCATGATTTTAGATATCTTATGGGTTTAACCTTGCCTTGTTAAAGGATCTTCTCCCCTCCTGGGGTTGCATTAAAGCACGACTTACTGGGGCAAGATTAATGGCCTATCCTTAATGCCACTTAGAGATTCTGTGTGGATCATCAGGAGCGCCAGTTTCTTGAAAAACTATCAAACATGTTAACTGCCATTGTGAAACTGTCTTCAAAACCCCATGCCCAGGTAAATGTTATGCAAAGAAAATATGTCATATTGAAAGATACACATTCAGGAACATGGCAGCTTAGTCAGTTAAGGATCTCTGTCTTGGTATGAGCTTAGGTCATGATCTCATGGTTTGTGTGTATGACCCATATCTTGCCCCTCACGCTGTCAGTACAGAGCTTGATTAGTGTGCTCTTACTCTTCTCTTTCTGCCCCTACACTGGTCTCTCTCTCTCAAAACAAAGACATTTTGGAGCACCTCGGTGGCTCAGTCGGTTGAGGAGCTGACTTCGGCTCAGGTCATGATCTCATGGATCATGGGTTCGAGCCCCGTGTTGGGCTCTGTGCTGACAGCTAGCTCAGAGTCTGGAGCCTGCTCTGGATTCTGTGTCTCCCTCTCTCTCTGACCCTCCCCTGCTCGCACTGTCTCTGTCTCTCAAAAATAAATATTAAAAACCATAAAAAAACTAAAAAGAAAAAATACCTGCCCTTCCCATTTAATGAAATCATTATATGGAATGAGTGCCAGTAGCTAAGTTTTTTCAGACAATCATTACTACTAAGATTAGAATGGTAACTTCTGCAGAGTCCACGTTCTGGAAAGTTGTAAAAGTTATCTACAACAAATCATTTACAAAACACACCTGCTCTTTCTGTTCCTTGTACCTTTCACTATACATAAAGCTAGAGAAGCAGAGCAGAGATGCCTGCCTGGTGATCAGAAAGGAACTTGAAGTTCTCTCACTCCCTTTTGCTGATACTGTCCATCCTTCAGGGACCAACACACCTGCTGAGCTGGACTCCAGAGCCTTCTAAATCCACATAACACTCCAAGGCATGAATTTATAAACGAGTGACATGGAAAAAAGCAGACTACATTTTTCTCATGAGAAGAGGAAGCTGTGTAATTCCTCCATGATACATGGAAGAATCAGAATATGCAAAGATAGGATCGAGAATCTTTAGCAGGCTGTATTCTCAGGGCAGAGCCCCATGCAGAATTTATTCTTTCCCAATGCCTCTCTGCCCACTTGTTGTTTCTCTGTCTCAAATTAGTTAAATGGCTACTGAAAAAACATCTTACATTTACTGGATGCAGGACAAAATATTCTACAAAGGGGAAGAGTAATATGTCCCCAAGACTCTGTGTGTGTGTGTGTGTATGTGTGTGTGCGCGCGCATTGATGTATGTAAACTTTTGGAATCTAGTTATTACTCATGCTCAGAAAGTACTACTACTAGCTGTCTTGCTTTAACCTGTAAAATTTGGATAGCATATAAACCCCACTCATTTCTTGTTATTTTGATAATTATTTCCATGGAATTCTACCTGTTTGTTATTTTCTAATACCTTCTTAGAAATGCAGACTCAGTTTCCCATTCGAACTCCTGATTCAGACAAAACCTGATCTCGACATCACTGTTGTGAACTGCTAATTCACATTAGAACTTGATACGTAGAGGGGTGCCTGTACTGGTGGCTCAGTCAGTTAAGTGTTCGACTTGAGTGCAAGTCATGATCTCATGGTTCCTGAGGTCAAGCCCTGTGTCAGAATCTGTGTTACCATCTTGGAGCGTAGAGCCTGCCCTGGATTCTGTGTCTCCTGCTCTCACTGCCTAGCCCTCACCTGTGCATGATCTGTCTTTCCCTCTCAAAATATGTAAACATCCAAAAAATAAGAAATATGTAATTCGGTAACTACATCTCTAACCCACTAAAACTTTCAAATGAAGAAATAGACACAGCTTATACTGTATGATATAAATGCAGTCCTCAAACATGTGTGTGCCTCTGTCAGCACCTTCAGTTCACAGTTTATCTGGCAGGAATAGACTGTTTACGGTGGTTCTGTGAAACATATGCCACCTTATTACCTCAAAGGAAGAAAAAATGTAAAGTATATAACTGTTAAAAATGAACTTAGTGCAGAAAGCAGAATCTCACCTAAGCCAGAACCATTTATCCCACCTCCTTCTTTCAATTGAGGTGCCATGATGAACACTGCCCTGTCCACATGGAAACTGTGGCATTTATTGCGGGGGCTGCTGACATTCAGGAATGTGGCCATAGAATTCCCTCAGGAGGACTGGGGATGCCTATGCCTTCCTCAGTGGGAAGGGCACATGGATGTGATGCTAGATAGCTATGGACACCTCCTCTTCTTGGTTGACGATGACCTGCTGTATTTAATCTAGCATGAGTTGCCTCCATGGTGAGTGACAGGTAGAGAATGCACTATTTGGAATTGTCACTCAAAGGAAACTTTGCAACGAATGAGGGGATTGGGGGAACAACTACCAAAGTGGACAGGGGTAAGTACATTCTTTGATTCAGGATTACAATGAATATCTGAAAGGGGAGCTTTGTCATCCTATGTGGAGGTGGGTATAAGGCAAGTTCAAGCACATGTATACTGAGGAAAGAAGCTGAAATGTATATCGTATGTTGTATTAATGAAGGCTGGGCTCCACAATGGGTGGAGATTTTGACATTACACTGAGGTCCTGGTAAATGTTTGACACTTTATAGTCCATCTCCTAGGTGAAGCTGTCCTGGACCTAAACTGGTCTATGCTGGCCAGTGCTCTTGGAATTTGCATCCAAAATATAAAGTTAACTCAAGAAGCCAATGTAATGTTGAGAAAGATGGGCAAAACTGGAGGCAGCACAATTCCAGACTTCAAACTGTATTACAAAACGACTCATCAAGACAGCATGGTTCTGGCAGAAGAACAGGTGCAGAGATTATTGGAATAGAATAGACAACCCAGAATTGGACCCACGAATCTATGGCCAACTGCTCTTTGACAAAGAGGTAGAAAATATCCAAAGGAACAAAGACAGTCTTTTCAGCAAGTGGCGCTGAGAACACCGGACTGCAGCATACAGAGGGATGAACGTGAACTATGTTCTTATACCATATGCACGAATGAATTTTAAATGAATGGAAGATCTAAATGTGAGACAGAAAAGCATCAGCATTTTAGATGCGAGCACAGGCAGCCACCTCTTTGGCCTTGGCTGCTGCAAGTTCTTACTAGACATGACTCTGGAGGTAAGGGAAATGAAAACAAAAATGACGATTGGGACCTCATCAAGATTATAAACGTCTGCTGAGTACAGAAAACAAGCAACAAAGTTAAAAGGCCACCAATGGAATGGAAGAAGATATTTGCAAATGATATATGGAATAAACAATTAGTATCAAAAGCTCTAAAGAAGCTACCCAGTTCAACACCTAAGATACAAATACTCCAGTGAAGAAATGTGCAGAAGACATAAAGAGTCACTTTTCCAGAGAAAGCTCCCAGATGGCTAACAGACACATTCAAAGACGCTCAACATTGTCCATCATCAGGGAATTTCAGATCAAACCCACAATGAGCTACCACCTAACACCTGGTGGCTAAAATTAACAACTCCAGGAACAACAGGTGTTGGCAGGGACATGGATAAAGGGAAAGTCTTTGGCACTGCTGTTGAGATTGCAAACTGGAAAACAGTATGGAGGATCCTCAACAGATGAAAAATAGTATCTCTTTATGACCCAGCAATATCTCTACTAGGTATTCACCCAAAGGATACAAAAATCCTGATTTGAAGGGGCACCTGCACCCCAATGTTTATAGCAGTTCTATCAAGAATATTCTAATTTTTGAAAGAGCCCAAATGTTCATCAACTGATGAATAGACAAAGAAGATGTGGTATAGATATACAATGGAATATTATTTGGTGATCACAAAGAATGAAATCCTGCTTATTGCAATAAGCTAAGCTAGAGTGTATTTTACTAGGTGTGATAAGTCAGTAGAAAAGGACAAATATAGGATTTCACTCATGTGTGGAATTTAAGAAACAAAACAGATGAACATAGGGGAAGGGGAGGAAATATAAAATAAAAACAGAGAAAGAGGCAAACCTTAAGACACTTAATTACAGAGAAAAAACTTAGGGTTATTGGAGGGAAGGTGGGGGGCGATAAGCTAAGAGGTCGTTGGAGATTAAGGAGATGAGCACAAAGTGTCATATGTATGTGATGAATCCCTGGGGTTTAGTCCTGAAACCAATACGAGATAGTATGTGAAGTAACGTGAATTTATTTATTTTTGTAAGCTTATTCATCTATTTTGAGAATAGTGAGCAGGGGAGGGAAAGAGAGACAGAGACAGACCAGAGACAGGAGAGAGAAGGAAGGAATACAAGCAGGCTCCCTGGTGTCAGCACAGAGTTCAATGCTAGGCTCAAACTCACAAACCCTGAGATCTTGACTTGAGCTAAAACCAAGAGACAGATGCTTAACCAACTGAACCACTGAGGCACTCCCACTAACTTGAATTTAAAGAAATAAATTAAAAACAGAAATACAGTCAAAAATATACCAAAACATATGTATGCATACGAGTGTTTATTGCAGCATTATTTATAAAATCTATGAAATGGAACGAATCCAGTGACCATCAATCGATGAATGGAGAAAGCACATGTGGTATATATACACCACAGAATATTACTCAGCCATAAAAATGGAGGAGTTGTTTTCTGTCCTCATCATTGCCTAAGTTTTCATCTTGTAGAACATTGTGTGTGAGGTATATGAAGCTGGAGAACCTATCCTTACGTAAGCACAGGGAGAGTAATATTTCATGTAAATTAACAGTATGTTCGTTTTCTTAGTGTTTTATAACTTTGTGTTCAAATACTTATATTACAACACCGAATTCCTCTCATTTTGAATTGGAGAAACTACATTTCAGCCTCTCATCAGAAGCAAGTAGTTGTGTTTTCTAAATTTTTAAATTTATTTTTGACAAATGGTTCTTATGAAAATGTAATCATATTTCAAATACTGCATTGTGACTCTGATTGTCATATTATATGCCATTAACAATTTTCGAATGAGCCACTCACTAGTTTATAGGCTAGTCTACCTTGAAGCAACTGCATTGATTGTACTAGGCTACCATAAAGCAACTATAATGCCCAATCCTCATTATCAAAGCATGAATCCTGACCTCTCAGTAACTAGAAATATCTGGGAGGCCTGAGTAGCTGAGTCAGTTAAGCGTGGGACTTCGGCTGAGGTCATGATCTGTGGTTTACGGATTGGAGACCTGCGTTGGGCTCTGTGCTGACAGGACAGAGCCTGGAGTTTGCTTAGGATTTCGTGTTCCCCTCTAACTCTGCCTCCCCCCCCCACTGAAAAATAAAGAAACACTAAAAACAAGTCTCTCCCTCAGAATAAATAAACATTAAAAAAAGTCTCTGTCAAAAATGAATATACATTAACATGCATAAATAAATATGAATTTCTTTTTCCTGTAAAAACAAAGATAAGGTTTATGTTCTTTGAAGAAACAGGAGGGTTGCTGGAGGTCGTGCTGGGTACATTTTAAAACTAATTAACTTCACGGGGCAGGGGTGCAAATTACATGTAGGGTTTGGTGCTTCCTTTTTAAGAATGTCTCCTGGAGGGTTCCTTTTTGTATGAGTGTGATTCAGATCACTGCTGCCGGGGAAAGAAATAGTGATTTCTAGATGTTGAGTTAAAAATCCTCATGAAGTTTCATATCTTCAGCTTTAGAGTCCCTTCTTAAGTTACCATCAACCTTTACTGTCGATGAGGGACAACTCTAATATTCGGTGACATTAAATGGAATAGCCTACTTCTGAATTTCTCATTTCCAATTCTTTTTATGTATCAGTAATACTTGCAAGTGGTGGTCTTTTCTCAAAGTGTAATTCATTACTTTTTAAGCAGGATCCTTTTATTACAAATATCTATGATTTATTCAGGATTTTGATGGTTATAATTTCTCCTATTCTCATTTGAGAATTCCGTTAATCATGCTTCCATTTGTATGAGAGTGTCCACAACATCAATTCATTTTGTTTTGGGTTTTGATTTCTGTTTTAGGTTTGTGGGTAACAATTTTCAACAGAGTAGATTTTAACAAGGAGTTTAATTCAGATAGGAATCAGCCATATGTCAGCTGCCAATAAATTACATGTATGTTTGTCTGTATTAATATTACCCATATATTCTTTGCTCATGATTTCCCTTGCTTGTGTCTATTCATGGCTAGTGTGCTCAGTGGTTATTTTCTGCTGGCTCTGATGTGTGGGCAATACTTCAAGGTTTATGTCAGTGAAATGTGGGGCCAACGTAAGTGGGTGCC
>NC_043704.1:8027503-8052033 GCF_006229205.1 Suricata suricatta
AGCCAAGACACAATCTGGAAGGAACCCAGTGAGAAAGTTTCAAGTCAAAATGGAGGCAGCCAAAGTCTTCTTTCTTGCCTTTAATGTTGTCAGCCATGAGTGAGAGAAATGGTTCTGTCTAGGGCCACTGGAGCCAAGTGCCCTTGAACCCCTGGGTCCTGCTTCCAAAGTAATCACCACCATCTATCTAATAAATATATCCCCCAACTCCCATAATTAACACCTGTGTACGTGTGTGTTTTGTTACCACTTAGCATAGCCTTTCCTAACAAATGACCATTTTTTAAAAATAAGAACATTTTAAAAATGATTTTTATTTTTGAAAGAGCAAGAGCAAGCGATCAAGAGGACAAGGGTGGGGGAGAGAAAGAGGGAGACATCAAATCTGATGCGAGCCCCAGTCTTGGAGCTGTCAGCACAGAGCCAGACTTAGGGACTCCAACCCAGAAACCGTGAGGTCATGACTTGTACCGAAGTTACACATTCAACCCACTCCACCACGCAGGTATCATCCCCCTAGTAAATTTCAAGTGTACAATACTCTAGTCTTTACTCCGTTCACCATGCTCTAAACGGGTTCAGTCCTACAAATCTGCATCAGTAAGCCTTTTACCATTTGATCCAATGTCTGAACATTTCCCTGTCCTTTGCCCCTGTCAACAACCATGCTAGTGTTTATCGTTTGTTTTTTTTTAGATTCCACATACATGTGACTTTGATGAGGGACTTGAGGCAGGCTGAGGGGCAAAGCACAGGCTAGCACTTCGCCTCCTTTGACCCTCCGGGCTACCCCAAACCAGGAAAGGACAAAGAAACAAACAAACATATAAAGGGAGAAGAGTCTGCAGCAGCTTACCAGAACAAGACAATCCCATCATAGCCTAAAGTCCAGGAACGCCCTACTGTCTCAATGGTAATGCTTTGCTGGAGGGAAACACAGCCTTAGCTTGAGAAGACCTAGGTCTCCAGTAAGTCTGTAACATGTGAAAGTCTCTCTGGAAACTCCCTCTAGACTTTGTTTTCCTGGACTACATAAAAGAGTCATCCCCGCCCCTGCCCAACTACCCCAGCACACCTCTTTTTGCTCATGGGTCTTGTCTCCATCCTCTAATAAAATCAGACGCCCTTAAGAATTCTTTCTTGATCGTCAGCGCCAGAACCCAGAAACCCCGCATCACACCAAAATGTCATCTAGTTCATACACTATATATTTTTCTCATGTGGCTCGACTAACATAACACAATGTCTTCTAGGGTTATTCAGTGGGTGCAAAGGAAAGATTGCCTTCTTTTCTAAGGCATTTTCCAAGAATACATTAGATGAAGGACCTCTACTGGGAAAAGAGCTAATACCAGAAAGGAATCTTTTCTTTCTTTCTTTCTTTCTTTCTTTCTTTCTTTCTTTCTTTCTTTCTTTCTTTCTTTCTTTCTTTCTTTCTTTCTTTCCTCTTTTTTAATGGTTTATTGTCAAATTGGTTTCCATACAACACCCAGGGCTCTTCCCCACAAGTGCCCTCCTCCATCACCACTGCCTCTTTTCCCCCTTCCCCCTTCCTCTGCAGCCCTCAGTTCATTTTCAGTATTCAATAGTCTCTAAAGTTTTGCATCCCTCTCTATCCCCAACTCTCTTTCCCTCTTCCTCTCCCCCTGGTCCTCCATTTGGTTTCTCCTGTTCTCCTGTTAGACCTAATAGTGTAAATATATTATATCTGTCCTTTTCTGCCTGACTTATGTCGCTTAGCATGACACTGTCGTGGTCCATCCACTTTCCTTCAAATGGCCATATTTCATTCTTTCTCATTGCCATGTAATGATCCATATGTATATATACCACATCTTCTTGATCCATTCATCAGGTGATGGGCATTTTTGCTCTTTCCATGTTTTGCCTGTTGTTGACATTGCTGCTATGAATAGTGGAGTATATGTGCTCCTATGCATCTGCACTTCTGTCTCCCTTGGGTAAATCTCTAGCAGTGGTATTGCTGGGTCTAAGGGAGTTCTATGGATAATTTTCGAGGAACCTCCACACTGTTTTCCAGAGCGGCTGTACCAGTTTACATTCCCACCAACAATGTAGGAGGGTGCCGGTCTCTCCACACCCTGGCCAGCATCTATGGTCTCTTGATTTGTTCATTTTAGCCACTCTGACTGGTGTGAGGTGGTATCTCAGTGTGGTTTTGATTTGTGTTTCCCTGATGATGAGTGATGTTGAGCATCGTTTCATGTGCCTGTAGGCCATTTGGATGTCCTCTTTGGAGAAGTGTTTGTTCATGTTTTCTGCTCATTTTTTCACTGGGTAATTTGTTTTTTGGGTGTGGATTTTGGTGAGTTCCTTGTATATTTCGGATACTAGCCCTTTATCTGATATGTCATTTGCAACTATCTTTTCCAATTCTGTCAGTTGCCTATTAGTTTTCTTGATTGTTTCCTTTGCAGTGCAGAAGCTTTTTATCTTGATGAAGTCCCATGAGTTCAGTTTTGCTTTCATTTCCATTGCCTTTGGAGATGTGTTGAGTAGGAAATTGCTGTGGGTGAGGTCAAGGAGGTTGTTTCCTACTTTCTCCTCGAGGGGTTTGATGGTTTCCTGTCTCACATTCAGGCTTCAGCCATTTTGAGTTGATTTTTGTGAATGGTTTCAGAAAGTGATCTAGCTTCATTCTTCTGCATGGTGCTGTCCAGTTCTCCCAGCACCACCTGCTAAAGAGGCAGTCTTCTTTCCATCGGATACTCTTTCCTGCTTTGTCAAAAAATAATTGGCCATCCATTTGTGGGTCCAGTTCTGGGTCCTCTAATCTATTCCATCAGTCTATGTGTCTGTTTTTGTGCCAATACCATACTGTCTTGATGATGACAGCTTTGTGGTAGAGGCTAACGTCTGGGATTGTGATGCCTCCCGTTTTGGGTTTTTTCTTCAATATGACTTTGGCTATTTGAGGTCATTTGTGGTTCCATATAAATTTGAGGAGAGTTTGTTCTAGCTTTGAGAAGATGTTGATGCAATTGGGGATTGCTTTGAATGTATAGATTGCTTTGGGTAGTAATGATATTTTCACAATGTTTGTTCTTCCAATCCATGAACAAGGAATGTTTTTCCATTTCTTGGTATCTTCTTCAATCTCTTTCAGAAGTTTTCTATAGTTTTCATCATATAGGTCATTTTCATCCTTGGTTAGGTTTACTCCTAGGTATTTGATGGTTTTCCATGCAATCGTGAATGGGATCAGTTTCTTGATTTCTCTTACCACTGCTTCATATTTGGTGTATAGGAATGCAACTGATTTCTGTACATTGATTTTGTACCCTGCAACTTTGCTGAATGCATTGATCAGTTCTAGAAGGCTTCTGATGGAGTCTTCTGGGTTTTCAATGTTGAGTATCATGTCTTCTGTGAAAAGGGAACGTTTGACACCTTATTAGCCATTCCTTTTGTTGTCCGATTACTCATGCTAGGACTTGCAGCACTATGTTAAATGACAGTGGTGAGAGTGGACACTTCTGTCGTGTTCCTGCTCTCAGGGGGAAAGCTCTCAGTTTTTCCCCATTGAGGATGATCTTAGCTGTGGGCTTTTCATAAACTGCTTTTAGAATGTTTAGATAACTGCCTTCTATTATGACTTTCTCAAGGGTTTTTATTAAGAACTGGTGCTGTATTTTGTCAAATGCTTTTTCTGCATCTATTGACAGGATCATATGGTTTTTATCCTCTCTTTTGTTAATGTGATGGATCGCATTGTTGGATGTGCGAATATTGAACCAGCCCTGTAACCCAGGAATGAATCCCACTTGATCGTGATGGATAATATTTTTTAATATGCTGTTGAATTCGATTTGCCAGTATCTTGTTGAGCATTTTTGCATCTGTATTCATTAAGGATATTGGTCTGTATTTCTCTTTTTCTGCTGGGTCTCTGCCTGGTTTGGGTATCAAGGTATGCAGGCTTCGTAGAATGAGTTTGGAAGCTTTCCTTTTGTTTCTTTTTTTGGAGTAGTTTGAGAAGAATGGGTATTATCTCTGCTTTAAATGTCTGGTAGGATTCCCCTGGGAAGCCATCTGGGCCTGGGCTCTTATTCGTTGGGATATTTTTGATACCAGATTTGACTTTCTCACTGGTTATCGGTCTATTCATGCTTTCTATCTCTTCCTGTTTGAATTTTGGCAGTGCGTGTGCATTCAGGAATTTGTCCATTTCTTCTAGGTTGTCCAGTTTGTTGGCATATAATTTTTCATAGTAATTTCTGATGATTGCTTGGTTTTCTAAGGGATTGGTTGTAATAGATCCTATTTCATTCATTATTTTGTCTATCTGGGTGCTCTCTCTTATCTTTCTGAGGAGCCTGGCTAGAGGTTTATCAATTTTGTTTATTTTTTCAAAGAACCAACTCTTGGTTTTATTGATCTGCTCAACTGTTCTTTTGCATTCTATATTGTTTATTTCTGCCCTGATCATTATGATTTCTTTTCTTCTGCTGGGTTAGGGGTGCTCTTGCTGTTCTCCTTCTAGTTCCAGTAGGTGCTCTGTTAGACTTTGAATTTGCGCTTTTTGTAGTTTGTTGAACTAGACCTGGATTGCAATATATTTCCTCTTTTGACTGCCTTTGCTGCATCCTCGAGATTCTTGGTTGTTGTATTTCATTATCATTGGTTTCCATATATTTTTTAATTTCTTCTCTAATTGCCTGATTAGCCCAATCATCCTTGAGTAGGGTGTTTTTTAACCTCCACATCTTTGGAGGCTTTCCAGACTTTTTCCTGTGATTGATTTCAAGTTTCATAGCCTTGTGATCTGAAAGTGTGCATGGTATGGTCTCTATTCGTTTATACTTACGGAGAGCTGCTTTATGTCCCAGTATGCGATCTGTCTTGGAGAATATGCCATGTGCACTCGAAAAGAAGGTGAATTTCCTAATTCAGGATGCAGAGTTCTAAATATATCTATCAATTCCATCTGTTCCAATGTGTCGTTTAGGTCCATTGTTTATTTAGTGATTTTCTGTCTGGTTAATCTATCCTTTGCTGTCAGTGGAGTATTAAATTCCCCTGCAATTAGCACATTCTTATCAATAAGATGGTTTCTGTCTGTGATTAATTGTTTTATGTACTGGGGTGCTCCCTAGTTTGGAGCATTGATATTCAGAATTGTTAGATCATCCTTATGTAGAGACCCTGTAATTATTGTATAATGTCCTTCTTCACCTCCTGTTACTGCCTTTGCTTTAAAGTCCAGTTTATCTGATATAAGATTGGCTACTCTGCCTTTCTTTTGGCTTCCAGGCGTATGATAGATATTTCTCCATCCCTTTACTCTCAATTGCTGTGGTTGAGGTCAAGGATCATGACGACAGTATGGTATTGGTCAAAAACAGAGACATTTACCAATGGAATAGAACTGGGCCCACAAATGGATGGCAAATTAATTTTTGACATGACAGGATAGAGTATCCGATGGAAAAAAGACTGCCTCTGTAGCAGGAGGTGCTGGGAGAACTGGACAGCCCCATGCAGAAGAATGAAAATAGACCACTTTCTTACACCATACACAAAAATCAACTCAAAATGGCTAAGGACCTCAATGGAGATAGGAAACCATCAAAACCCTCGAGGAGAGAGTAGGAAACAACCTTCTTGACCTAAACCGGTGGCTGTTTTCTTATCTAGGAACTTCTAAGGGGAGGGGACAGTTTCTCTTCGTGCCAGCTGGGATTTGCCCAGCCGCTGCCCGAGGAGACGTGCTGAGCAGGAGCTGAAGTGAGGCCGTTCCAGGCTCCACCGCCAACTCCCAGCCCCCAACTGGCATTGGGATCCCGTTGGGGGAGAGATTAGTTTCTCTTGGAGCTGGCTGGGATTCCCGCTGCTGCTGCCCGAGGCTCGGGGAGTTGCCGGAAATGAGCTGTGTGCTCCTGCAGCAGGAGCACGCCCGCTGCCTCCATCGCTGCCAACTCCCTGATGGGATCTTGTAGGGGTGGGGGCTAATTTTTTCTTGTTGGCACCCAGGATTCAGGATTCGTGCTGCCAATGCTTGGAGCGAGATGTGCCGTGGAAATAGGTATGTGCTCCCACTCCCAGAGCCAAGGTCGAAGTGAGCACCCTTGGCACCACCACAACATACACCGACTCCCAGCCAGGATGGCACAGGGCTGGAAGCTGTTCTTTTCCTTGTGCCACCCAGGTTTGGGATTTGGGCTACCCAGCAGTTATATAGGGAGTGAGAGTTTTTCTCTTTGAGCGGGGTTAAACGTTCTTTCTCTCTTCTCCAAAGACAGTACTATGAGCGTGTTCATTTTCTCTGTCTCTTCCCTTTGTCTCTTGGGTTACTCATGCTTGCCCTGTGTTAGGTTGGGGCTCCTGCCTCCCTTGCCCATATCGGGCTGGCCCGTTTTCTAATCTCCCCAGTTCACACTCACTCACTCAGGCATCTCTGAGGTTGTCTTCTTTCTGGAGTCTGTATTTTCTCCTTCTGCTCTTTTTTTTTTTTTATGTTTGTCATCCAGAACAGGCTCCAGGCTCTGAGCTAGCTGTCAGCACAGAGCCAGATGCGGGGCTTCAACCCACGAACCATGAGATCATGAACTAAGCTAAACCCGAATGCTTAACCAACTGAGCCACTCAGGTGTCCCTCTCCTTCCACTCTTGCAGATGGAATTAATGTCCTTCTCAGTTTGATAGATATGGCAGACGAAGTTTAGAGCACTCCCTTCCTCTCTGCCATCTTGGCTCCTCCCCTGATTCAGAGAGGAACCTTTTAAAAAGAGTTTCCTGCCTGGCAAGACAAATATTTCTTTGCCCAACATTTATTCTTTCCTTTTTCCTGTGAATGTATTTCCCCCTCTTTGAAATTCTAACTCTCTATATCTCTCCATAAGTCACAATGGCACCTAAGTATC
Organism: Suricata suricatta; assembly: GCF_006229205.1. Lineage (NCBI taxonomy): Eukaryota > Metazoa > Chordata > Mammalia > Carnivora > Herpestidae > Suricata > Suricata suricatta. The sequence goes on from NC_043704.1 coordinate 8,034,388, forward strand.
ATTTGCCTGACGCTCATCTTGTTCATGTTCCTATACTTAAGCTTTTTTTTTTTTCTCTTATGAATCTGTCTTATCATATTCCAATATTAGGCCAGCCAAAGAATTGAGAACTAATGAAGAAAATTTTTTTCCTGTTCTACACATTCATTCCGCTGTTGAGAAGTGACCTTGGTGCTTTAGAGCCACAGGAAACTGAAGAGAGAGAATGTGGGATAAAGAGGAACAGTAGCTTTCTTGCTTTACCAGACTGAGGGGTCTGTGGCAAGGTAGCGCCTTCAGAACTGCTGGGGGTTTGTAGGGAAATACAGGATCCCCCTAGTTTGGACAGGAATTGTTTGTGCTGCCAGTCCTGCTTATCTGGTTTTCTGGTTGGGACTGGGTTCTTCATTAAAAACAAACAAACAAACAAACAAACAAAAAAGATTAAGAGTTCTGTCTGAGAAGCTCAGTCTGTTAAGCATCCCACTTCAGCTTAGGTAATGTGAGGACAGTCCCTTTATTCCTGCCTTGCATCTGACTCTCTACTGTCAGCATGGAGCCTGCTTTGGATCCTTTGTCCGCCTCTCTCTGCTCTTCTTCTGCTTTCGTGCCCTCTCAGTATCTCTTCCTCGGTGTCAAAATAAGTACACTTAAAAAAAAAATAAGTGGGGTCGTTGCCTCAAAGAAAAACAAGGTTACTTAGGTTAATATCAACCCATGCAGTATTTAAATGCAGTCGTTTTGATTTCTATTCTACTTTGTAATTTTAAGTGATTTCAATTTTAGTCACCATGAAAATCTGTAGGAAGACGATTTCATATTTTATTGTGAGAAACCATTCAAGATTTACTAGAATCGCAACAACACAGAACAATACAGGACGGAACACACAGAAAATCAAAAAGAACCTCCTAAAACGACAGGGTAACACCAAATTTTAGTGAAAATACTGAGCACTTACTTTAGAATTTTCATGTATTGACGACAAGAGTTTTAAAAAGTACCCTCTAGTGGTCTCTGGGTGGCTCCATCGCTTGGGCACCTGACTTTGGCTCAGGTCATGTTCTCGCAGTTCAGGAGATGGAGCACCTGTCAGACTCTGTGATGACAGCTCACAGACATGAGCGTTTTTTAGCTTCTGTGTCTCCCTTTCTGCCCCTCCCCTGCTCATGCACTCTCTCTCTTTCTCTCTCTCTCTCTCTCTGACAGAAATAATAATTTTTTAATTTTTTAAATTTTTTATTTATTTTTGATACAGAGAGACAGAGCATGAGAGTGGGAGGAGCAGAGAGAGAAGGAGACACAGAACTAAAAGCAGGCTCCAGGCTCTGAGCCAGCTGTCAGCATAGAGCCTGATGCGGGGCTCGAACCCACGAACGTGAGATCTGACTTGAGCCGAAGTCGGAGGCTTAACTGACTGAGCGAACAACAGCCCAGTAATTTTTTAAAAAAGACATTCTATTTGGAAAACTATTTGGCAGTGACTTAGGAAAATATACTTTCTTACAGAAGGGCAGCAGTTTGTCACCTCAAATTATGTCTCTTTGCCATAAGGATTATTTTGAACTAACAAAGGAAAAACTCTGAGACCCAGGACAAGTTTCCTTTGTAAGAGACATTTGCATGCATGAGGGAAAGTTCCATGTGGAAGGGTGTCTCCCTCTGTGTAGCAGAAAGAGGGAGAATGTGTGAATCTCCAGAAACTCTGACCAGTGGAGAAGGCCTGGGTTTTAATCTGGGCGACAACCAGGGGAGCCTCAGTGACTGTGCTCGTTCACCTCCCCCAGTGCTTCTCAGGAGAATCCCTGTTGAGTTTCCAGAAGGATCCTTGCTGCCGCTCTCTCCCTCAGAGTCCCTCAGGTGGGTGGGTCGATACAACAGTGTTGTTTTAGTGAAGTGCTCCAGAGGATTCTGTGCAGGATTTTTTCACCTCAACCCCAGGGATATCCCGTCTCCCTGCTTCCAAGAAGGAAGAACCAGACCCAAAATGAGCAACAGGCCAAAGTTGATTAAAGTATAAGAGGAGGAGATTGTAGGAAAGCTCTGTGTACAGAGAGGGGACATTAGAGGGTGAACATCCGAGACAGTAGGCAAGGATCTTGTTTTATGAGGTTCAGGACTCTCCCACCCTTATTACTTTCCCCCTTGTTCCTCCACACGTCCTCCGTTATTGGCCTAATAACTGTAGGTGTCAGGATTCCACTCCTGATTGCCTCATTTCAATTGTATGAGGAATGGTCTAAGGCCAGACAGTTCCCTGTGGGTCTTAGGTTTTATGATCTACTACTAGTTTTTAGTTAGCTCTTTAGTCAAATTCCTGAGGGGAACCTGAGGGGCAGTAGGTGGTGTCTGTCAAATATTTAAGAGGAACCTTACACCTGAGGGGGTTTGCTGTGATCAGACAATCCCAGCATTGTTGTAAATGCTTTTTCCCCACCCAGAGACCTCAGGTCCTGATCTTTCCCATTCTGCCTACTGAATGTTGTCCTTTTCTATCATAATTCTAAGTGGGGCCTAGGGATAGGCAGGAAGGCTTCCCATTAATTTATGAGAGTTGAGAGGTGCTGGGGTGGCTCAGTCATTTACACACCTGACTTCGGCTCAGGTCATCATCCTAGGCTTTGTGGGTTTGAGCACTGCATTGGGTGTGTGCTCAAGCTCAGAGCCTGGAGCAGGCTTCAGAATCTGACTGCCTGTCTCTCTGCCCCTCCCCTTCTCATGCTCTGTCTCTGTCTCCCAAAAAAGAAATGCATACTATAAAAAAAACACAACACAAACCTATGAGAGTTGAGTGCAGGCTTTTCAACAAAGAGATGTAGCAGGTCTCCTATAGAGGAGTTGGGGAGGTTGAGGTCCAAGTAGCAGCCATTTTCTGTGCTCAAGCAGAGTTTGTGGGCTTCTGTGGGAAGGTAGGTGCCAGAGTCCAGCTCCCATAGGTCCAGGGGCACCTGAAGGATGGATAGTGTCAGTGAAAGGGAGTGAGATAGCTCAAGTTTCTTTGTGATCACCAGGCAGGCATTTCTGATCTGTCTGATTCTCTAGCTTTATTTATAGTGAGAGGTACAAGGAGCAGAACGAGCAGGGTATGTTAGTTAATGATTTCTCATAAATAATTTTGTCAACACAATATTGCAGATCGGGGATTCTGCAGAAGTTACAATTCTACTCTTAGTCGTAATGACTGTCAAAAAAACAGCTACAGGCACTCATGCTATTATATGGGACTGGCAGATATTTTTTAAGCGTCCTTTTCCCACCATAGGATACAGAAGAGCAAGATATACAAAACATCTGGTAGAGTCCTGAGGAAACGATCTTTAGCCATGAGGCAAACAGCATTCTTTAGTAAAGGTCAGTATTACATGAGTAAGGGTCAGTAGGCTGTTTATAGCTCTAAGAGAAGGTACCCAGAAAAACAGGATCCCCAGGAGACACAATGTCTGCTCTCACTGTCCCAAGATGAATGTTACATTTTTGACATTTATCACAATAGTTTCTTGCAACGACATCCTGGAGTACAAAAAAGTCACTTATCAGTTAACTGCTTGGCTAGGAGGAAAATTCTAGGGGGCTTGCCTTACTCACATTAGTGTGCATAGAGTTTGCTCATCTTTTCCCTCACCAGGTGCAATCATGCCTCAGGGCCAGGGCAGGGGGACAGGCCGCTCCTGACACCAATCAGCAAAGCAGTCCGAGGGTTGGTGCCCAAGCAGAAATGATAGTTCCAGGACGGTAAATAGTGGTCGCTGCCTGGCGACAAGACACTTGGCCCTCTTGCCTTACCCTCACCAGGAATGTTCACTCGACCCTGAGTCCAAGGTGCCTCCCAACAGGGATGTCCCTACCCCCCCCAAAGCAGAGAAGGCAATCTCAGAAATGGGTCTTCAAGTAGGAGCTCATAGTTTCTCAATTGTTCCTGACAGGAAGGACTGGAAAGTTGTAACTTTTCTGCATTTGAAAGTCCTGCTTGCAGGCCAGCAGTTTACCAGAGAAGAGACTGTTTTACTGGCTTTTCAGACAAATTTCTCCTCCTTGAGCTGGGATTTCTCCACAAAGATCTTCTGAGAAAGAAACATAGAGGAGAAGATGAAAGAAGAAATGGCCAGTTCTCAGGTAAGCCTTGTGCCACTGACTCAAGGCCCAGTTGTCTTTCTCTCTGAAAATTTCACACATGTAGAAATTGTGGGGACCTGGGTGTCTCTGCCAGTTGAGCATCGGACTCCCCATTTGAGTTCAGGCCGTGATCCCAGAGACCTGTGATCCAGCCTTGAGTCAGGATTTCTGCTGCACTTGGAGCCTAGTGAAGATTCTCATTCTCTTCCTCTGTTTTTCTCCCTCAGTTTGCATTTTTTTCTTTCTCCCTCCCTCTTTCTCTCTTTCTCTCTGTGTCCTGCCTAAAGAATGAAACAATAAAAACGATCCAGACAACCTGGTTCCATGAATACCTGACAACATCTGTCTTGACCTTGTAATAAGAGACCATGTGGCTGCACTGCATGTTTGTGTGGTACCATATGTGGGAGCACAACATATATAAAAAACTATGCCATGTGGTGTTCAGGGCTCAGTTCTTTGGGTACAAAACCAGCTGAGAGGTCCAGGAGGAATAAAGTTGTTTCCTGGAAAGAAAAGCCTCAGTGTGAGAATCCTGCTACAAAAGAAATTAAAATAAAAAAATCTTTTTTTTTTTTTTGGTTCTGATGGTTCTGCTTTATGTTTTCACCTAATTTTTAATCTTCTCAGAAATGATACTCAAGGTCAGGTGTTTAGAACACCCCTCCTCTGTACCCCAGAGACTTCTCTCCCTTCTCTCCATCCTGGCTTCCATTGGGCGACAACACTTGTCACTTTGAATTAAATTCCTGCCCGTATTGAAAATAGTCCCTTGATGACAGGTTCAGACGGGAGGATGTTGCATCCGAGTTTCCTGTTGCTGATGGAATCCGGTCCTAGGGTTGCACTTAAGGAGAACTGTTCCCGTTTGGATCTGAAATCAATGCTTTCACTGCTCTGGGAGAGTAGGATTATGAAAATGCACAAATACATACGATGTTTATGAGGCACAGAATACCCTAGAATGTTCCTGCTTCTTAGAATGTGGAATGAATACTTGAAAATATTCTAGATACTACAAGACATGGAAACTCTATGTGATTGAAGGGTGTATAAATCCACTGTATCCTTAAAGTTGTTTATATTCTGATTTACTGCTTGGGGGTCCCCAGAATGCAAGGGTGATCCTGTGTCCGGAGGTGTGCCTCAGGCACTGCAATCAATTTGTTTCCTGTTATCTGTTGTTATTTTACGGGGTTTTATGCTCTCTGCCATGTTTCTCCCCTGTAATGTTCATATTTTCCTTCTAATCAGGTGAAATGATTTTAGGAAGATTCCCTGAGTGATTTCCAAACACCATTATATTTAAACTGAAATCTTCTTTCTCCCCGTTTCACTTTCCCTCTAGTATTTTTTTTTTCTTTTTTCTTTTGAGAGAGACAGACTAAGAGCAGTGGAGTTGCAGACAGAGTGCATGAATTTCAAGCAGGCTCCACAGGGTCAGTGCAGAGCCTGAATTCCGGGCTAAACTCACAAAACCATGAGACCTTGACTTGAGCTGAAATCAAGAGTCAGATGGCTAACTGACTGAGCATCCAGGCACCCTTGTTTGGGCCATTTCTGGTGAGGAGAACAAAGGCACAAGAAATGTAGATAAAATTCAATTTTCTTACAACTTGCAACCCACTGGGAAATACTGGAGACTGGCAGAGGAGGATATTGCTCAAGGAATGTACAGCTGCTTTAATGTTATAGCTTTTCTGAGGCAAAAAGCTAGCTTCGCTTGACCATAGCCAGACTCTCAGGATCCACTGAGTTTTCTTTTCCTATGAAAACTTTTATGTCTACCCCATAGCTTAAAGTACATGATCAATGGCTCCTCACAATCACACTGCCGCTCATTCTATCCACAGACCCTGTCCCTGTGCTTTAATAAGGTCAGCCTCGCTCACCCAAAAGGCCTCAAGAATACTTTCTTGAGCATTTATTTATTCCTGGCCCATCTGAGGTCACTTTTTGTGGGGCAATGAAGGTTCTCAATTCCGTGTAGTAGTTGTAATGACCTCTGGGAGTAGAGGTTCTGAGTCAGTCAGACCTGCATCCCATAGGTTTTGTGTGCACACCTTCTGACCATCATTCTCAGGTTTGACACCAGTATGGACATTGATTTAGGGTCCGTTGGGTGTATTAACCTGTGTGCCCTTTTATAGGAGCAGGCCAGTTTACCTGAGTTAAAATCTGATCTGTACCCTGTCCGAATGCTTGACAAAAGATTCACGAAAAATAGAAGAATCATGTGTTCTCTTAGATTATTATAATTTGTGTTCCATGACTTTATGAGAAAATGTTAGATGCTCTCTACTAACCAGGAAATGCTTATAACCTTGTTGCCTTTCTTGCTAGTCAGGTAGAACTTCTAACTGCTATGATCCCATTCAGTTACAAGTCTTCCAAGAGTTCTTGTCATTGAATTCTTCCCCTTTGTTTTGAAATATGTATCCCTTGACTCAAAGACTACTGCCTTGTTAGAAATGTGGACACAGATCTTTCCGAGAAATCCTGAACAGAATCTGCATTTGAGTAAGATGCCCATTGCACTGCTGTAAATTTTGATTCATGTTAGAATATGCTAAGTATATTTGTAACTCATCAAAACTTTATATTAAGTAAGAGACACCACATGATCCACTCAGTTGAGCTTCCAAGTTCACCTCAGGACATAAGCTCTCAGTTTATGAGTTTGAGCCCTGTGTTGGGCTCGGTGCTGACAGCTCAGAGCCTGGAGCTCCCTTTGGATTCTGTGTCTTTCTCTCTCTCTGCTCCTTCCCTGCTCATACTCTGTCTCTCTCTCCTTCAAAAATAAATGGAAAATCGCAAAAATAGTTTAATACCATAGACACATGTACTGTCTTTCAAAACTAAACAGTCACAAAATTTTTTTTACAAATAGACACCACCTGTGCCATTGATGTAAATGCAGAATGCAAAAGTGTGTATGCCTAGGGGGTGACTGGCTGGCTCAGACAGATAAGGGTCTGCCTTTGGCTCAGGTAATGATCTCATGGTAAGTGGGTTCAAGCCCCGTGTTGAGCTCTGTGCTGACAGCTCAGAGCCTGAAGCCTGTTTCGGATTCTTTGTCTCCATCTCTCTCTGACCCTCCCCTGCTTGTGCATTCTCTCTCTTTCTATAAAAAAAAAGTGTGGTTGACTGTGTTGATGCCTTTATTTTACAAATTCTCTTGAATAAACCAATATTTATATCGTTTTATAACTCAAAATTAAGAACATATTAGAGCATAATACTGTATCCCCAACTGTCTTACTGCAGAAAGTAAGAAATTCATCTAAGCCAAAACCAGTACTCCTAATAAAACTGAATGAACAGGAGTTTAGTCCTTGATGAATCATGAAAATTCTACCAGGCAGGGATGTCAGACAAAGGAAAATTTATTTGCAAGAAATAAGGAGATCACAAGGTAAAACATCAAAACTAGAGACTCACAGAGGAAAAGGAATGGCTTTCTTATTTTTTTTTATTAACTTAATTTGAGAGACAGAAAGGACGGAGGAGGGGCAGAGAGGGAGGCATAGAGAGAATCTCAAGCAGTCCCTGCACCATCAGCACCGATGGAGGTTCGAACTCACAAAGTGTGAGATCATGACTTGAGCTGAAACCAAGAGGCAGAAGATTGAGCCATTGAGAAGACCCAGAATGGTTTCCATGTATTTAGGGTTAGGGTGGATATTTAGAAATGGGAGGCTGGGGATACAATTGCACCTGAGCCTTAAGAACGCAGTTCTTTACATTTTCTGTGTGTTACATAGTAAATGGCAGTTGTGCTCCAACTTGGGGCTTGACCTAAGTCTTAAAATGAGGTCGAAGGGAGCTCCTGGGTGGCTCAGTCCCTGAAGCTTCCATCTCTGGATTTAGGCTCAAGTGAGGATCTCACAGTCTTGAGATCAAGGCACAAGTCAAGCTCCTTCCTGAGCATGGAGCCTGAGCGTGGAGCCTGGTTGGAATTCTTCTCTCTGCACCACCCATACTCGCACTCTCTCTTTCAGGAAATAAACATTTTTGAAAAGTAACTGTGTTCACTCCATGCTTTACTCTGATGTTCATCTGCATAGATGTGACTCAGGGGCTAAGCCCAAATTGAGCCACTTCAACTCTTCCCCAGGGCAGTCATTACCTTATGTATTTCCACCACAGCACACTGAGTTCATGGGTGTTTTTCTTGCAGTAAAAGGGAGATGTAAATAAGAGGCTATGTAAAATGAGAAACTGAGGCCTGTGGGCACATGCAGGTAAGCAGTGCAGATCGGGTCACGGGGTCCAGCTGGTGACATGATCTCCCTCCTGCATCTTAGGTACCAATACGACCTCCTGCTGTGTCCACTTGGTAACTGTGGTGTTTGTTGCAGGGACTGCTGACCTTCAGGGATGTGGCCGTCGAATTCTCTCAGGAGGAGTGGGGATCCCTGAACCACAGTCAGTGGGAACTCTACAGAGATGTGATGTTACAGACCTATGGACACCTCGTCTTCTTGGGTGAGGCTAACTCCCTCAAGATTTCCCAAGCCCCACTCAAGGGTTTTGTTCCTTCCTGTGGAGACTGTCTCTTAGAAGCTTTCCCTTGCATGACTGGGATTCAAATCTCTACAGTAAAGAAAAAAGGAGGGTTTGGCAGATGTAGAGAAAAGTCTTCATGATGTTTCCTTTCAGGTGAGATTTCCCTTCCTTAGAGTCACATATCATTCCATAGATAGATGGCATTTCTAACTAGTGAGTGTTAAAAAATGATATTTCCTTCTTCAATATGAATTTCTACTCATGTTGGTAGTGGGAAGACTCAGAAGTGGAGATCAGGATGTGAAACTTGGAAATGCATCCTGTGCGTTCCAAAGGGGCTGTTGGGCAACAGCATTTGGGCATGATTTTCTAGAATCTAGAATGTCCTCTTTTCTCTACTGAGTCCAATACTGGGTTGAAAGGTAGAATCTCCAGCAATACTCTATTCTTTTGTTCTAACAAACAGGTCTTGTTGTGTCAAAGCCAGACCTGTTCACCTTTTTGGAACAAAAGAGGGAGCTATGGGATGTGAAGAGAAAGGAGACAGTAGCCTCATACCCAGGTAAGTGGGAATGAATGAGGCAGATGACAGAAGTGAGGTCCAAATGTGAAGGATGAAGAAAGACCGTACAATGTGATTTGAGCAGCCATTCTGGAATGGAAATCAGTTTGGAAAACCTAGTTTTATGTCAATTCATTTCACAGAGGCACATCTGCTTTCCAATACATCACACTCTCACAAATCTCTGAGGATTCTCCTTCAGTTTCATGTAAAGGTCCTTCACGTCCACAGTGAGGGTCTCCATAATCTCCTTGGCTCTCCATTGCTTTGAGGGTTTCGGGTATTCTCTGTGTTTCTGAGGAAGTCTATAGTCGTTCATTTCTGAGTGTTTGCCTTGAGTGAGAAGTGCGTCAGGGTAGCAGTAGGCATATTGGGATTTGGTGCAGAAATCCCAGGTACACTGGCGACAGAGACCATCTAATTTCTGCTTAATGCTTTTCAATATATGCAGGCTTTAATCCTAATCATACAAAATTAAGACCCACCAGTTTCGTCAGTTGATCAAGCACCTTCCTAAAATGAGAAAATCTAACCCTTTATTTCACTTCAAAATTTCCATTTTTGGGGCGCATGTGTGAATCAGTTGCTGAGGGATGACTTCACCTGATGTCATCATCTCACAGTCATTGTGATGAGTCCCGCACAGGCCACAGTGATGACAGCAGAGAGCAACCTTGGAATCCTGTCTCCCTCTCTACTCCTCCCCTATTTGGTCTCTCTCTCAAAACTAATTAAAATGAACTTACAAAAGAAGAAAGATAATTTTTGATGGTATTAACTAAAATACAAAATTTCCACTCTATATGTTCCATTCCTCAATTGTGAAATAATTTAAATCTCTTCTTATTTTCTTAGAATTTCTACCAAATTAATGTCACAAAGAAGATAGAATATTTAAAATTCAAAACTTGAAGCCGATAATAAAATATTCATTTTTTCTTAATCATTGAATCATTTTATAATTTTGTCATGTATAATTGGAACTTCCTGTGACTTTGTCATATATGTTTTCGCATTCTGATTCGTTGTATATGAGATTACATTTCGATTCATTGTATCAAAAACTTTTAAATATCGTTTTTAATGTTTATTTTTGAAAGATAGAGCAGGCATTGAGGGCTGAAATGAGGGACACACCAAATTTGAAGCAGGCTACTGGCTCTGAGTTGTCAGCACAGAGTCCTCCCAAGGCTCCAATTCCTAGACTCTGAGATCGCGGCCTGAGCCCAACTCCGACTCTTCACCTACTGAGCCACCTACCCACCTCTGTAGCTCTAAGACTAAAATCTCAGTGTGTAAAAATGAAAGAGGGCCTGTTTTGATTTATTAGCTGGTTTTCATGCAGAGGAAAATTGCAGTGTATATTGATCAATATCCACCCTGGAAATCTCCAATGGAAGCCCCTCTGTATTTAGCACTTAAAAGACAGTATTACACAGAATTTAAGGGTATAACTCAATTTTCAGAATCAAGCAAGCAAAAACGTTTATTCCTTTTGAGGTTTTCTTTTTCCCCTTTACTTTGAGAGATGGAGAGATTGAGTGGAAGAGGGGAAGAAAGACAGGAGACAATTCCAGGCAGGCTCCACACTGTCAGTGCAGACGGGGATGTGGGCTGGAACTCAAAAACGATGAGATGAAGACCTGATCTGAAATGGTGAGTCAGAAGCACAACCCTCGCTGAACCACCCACGCACCCCAAAGCCTTTCATTTCGAAACATACAAACAACATCAAAGGTGTGAAATATGCCAACAATATTATTATTAAAAAAGATGGGGATTACATTAACATACAATCCTAGTGATGTAGAAAAACTCATGATTTGGGGCTCCTGGGTGGCTCAGTCAGTCAAGTGTCAGACTTTACCTTAGGTCATAATCTCATCGTTTGTGAGTTCGTGTCCCCCATCAGGTTCTGTGCGGACAGCTCAGAGAGTGGAGCCTGCCTCAGATTCTGTGTTTCTCTCTCTTTCAGCCCCTTGTTCTCTCACACTCTCTCTCTGTCTCTCAAAAAATAAATAAACATTAAAAACGATAAGTATTTTAAGAAAAAGAAAAAGTAATGATTCCTTTTTCCTGAAGTTGACTTTTTCTGATTTCAGTTTTGTGTATGACAAATTCTAATTCTAAGCATCAGACAGTAGCAAGTGGAATGCCTTTACTTTCATTTTTACCTTTCAGCTGTATTTTCAAATGAAACTGACAGCCTCCTTTCAGAGATGTTTACAGGAACGTCTATCCAAAGAGCGTCAGTGGATGGGTGTAAAGGTAGTGCCCTTGAGGATGGACACTTAATGAGAGACCGGAACAAGGATGGGGACAGTGAGGGGCGTCAAGCACACCTGGGGACTCCTATTCCAGACTATGATGGAGAGTGGCATCCATGTGGGGAGGTCTCTGATCAAAGCGCCAACCTCATTACAAGTACATTTACATTTAGGAGAAAATCACTCTAAATATGACGCATGTGGGGAAATACTTAACCAGTCCTCCAGTGCTGGTGATCAAAAGAGGATTCATGTGGAGAAAAGCCCATACACATGCAACGAACTTGGGAACATACTTAGTCAGTCATCAAGACTACATATCAATAAGACAATCCATGCCGGACAGAAAGGTTACCCTTGTAAGGAGTGTGGCAAAGCCTTCAACAGGCACTCAGCACTAATTCAACACCAACGAGTACACACTGGAAAGAAACCTTACCAATGTGAAGAAGGTGGTAAAACCTTTAATGATGCCTCATCAGTAAATGTACATAGACTAATCCGTACAGGAGAGAAACCTTACACACATAAAAAAAGTGGGAACGCCTTTCCCCAACACTCACCTCTTACCGACCATCACAGAACCCATACTGGTGAGAAACCTTACCAATGTATGGAATGTGGCAAGTCCTTTCCTCACCAGTCAGGCCTTAACAGACATCACAAAATCCATACTGGAGAGAAACTTACCAATGTAATGAATGTGTCAAGGTCTTTACTCACCAGTCAGACCTTAACAGACATCACGGATTCCACACTGGAGAGAAGCCTTACCAATGCAAAGAATGTGGCAAATCCTTTACTCAACACTCAACCCTTATCCAACATCTCCGAATCCATACTGGAAAGAAACCTACCAATGTAAAGAATGTGGCAAATCCTTTACTCAACACTCAACCCTTATCCAACATCTCCGAATCCATACTGGAAAGAAACCTACCAATGTAAAGAATGTGGCAAATCCTTTACTCACCACTCAAGCTATACCAAACATTACCAAATCCATACTAGAGAGAAACCCTACCAATGTAACAAATGTGGCAAGACCTTTACCAAGCATGCACACTTTATTGGACATAAAAGAACCCATTCTGGAGAGAAACGTTAGCAATGTGAGTAACGTACCAAGGCCTTTATCCAACACTCACGTTCTTCAACATCACAGAATTCATACTACATCGAAACTCTACAAATATTAGAATATGGCTATATCTTTATGTGACCTTTACACTTTACTTGACATCACAGAATTCACACTAGATGAAAACGTTCCCAAAGTAAAAAATGCAGTAAGTTCTTTAATCACTTTTCAGCCTTTACTCAGCAACACAGAATTCATTCTGGAGCAACTTTCCCAAATATGAAGAATGTGAGAAAAGTTTTGTGGACTGTTCACCCTTTGCTTCACATTGGAAACTTGATACTGGAGAATAACCACTGAATACGACAGCATGTGGCAAGACTTCTAAGAACTGCTACACCCTGACTCCTGATCAGAGAAGGAATACTAGGGAGGATGTTGCAAATATACAGAATTTGGAGAGCATGTTAATTAGAGCTGAAGCTTCATTCTACATCACAGAATTCATCTGGAGAAAAAATTAGTACAATGTAAAGAATGTAGTTAAGTCTGTATGACTGCTCAACCCTACTTAAGATCGCAGACTTTATACTGAGGAGAAACATTACAAAGTAAAGAATGTGTCCCACCTATAGCTGGAACTCACAACTTACTCAATTCCATAGCTATCTTAGAGCATAGAAAGAGAGAATGAGAAGAGAGAATTGCAGTGCTTACAAGTGGAGTTTGATCCTTCATCAATACTTGAAAAAACACATGAGATTTAAATCCTACATCATGACATCATGAATGAGGCACGGTTTTCATATCCAATGTACACCAGACAGTGCATGAGAGAAGGTAACTTTGAAGACATATTTAGAAAAATATAATTGAACATCAAATGTCAATAAATGTCACCGAATTCATATTGGGAAGCAGTACATCTCTCTCTATTCAAAAATATATCAAAATACTGATGATAATAAATAATACAAAGTTTAACTCGATGTACATGCTATTATGCCTCAAAAGATTACATGGATTTGTTGTAGGGAGCTATTCTGACTCACAAATTGAGTATTCTCCTTGTGATGTTATGGAAGGTTTGCAAGGTCTCCTTCCATCAGATGATGACCCACTCAATTGTTTTTGACTGAGCACCAACATCCACCCCCCTACAAGGCCCCTTGTTGATTGCTTTCTGGAGTGATGAGTCCCCTTATTCTGGCCCTAATACATGCTGATTGCACCTTGTGGAGGAACTTATTATAGGAACTTCTTTTGTGATTATGGAAGCAACCATTGCATTTCCTGAGAATCCTGTTTTTCTTATGCTTCTCAAGTAAACAGGCTATTGACCCCTGCTCACAAAGAACTAACTTTTGCCTTTGCTATGCTAGAAACATTGTCTTCTATTTGAATGCTAAGGATACCTTCCTGCCCATATGATTAGCATTAAATCCCTTAACATCAATCACTATAGATAAAGATTATGCATGAATTTTCTACCAATCTAGGTTCTGGTAAATTGTTACCTATCAAAGAATTTTATCATCAGAAATCACTGTCTAAGGCAAATGCCACGTCTGTGCTATTCCCCATACATTTGACCATAAATAAAGCTGAGTCTCAGTCTGTGTAGAGAAGCCTGCCTGTTGATCAGAAAGAATCTTGTGTTTCTCTCATCATCCTTTTCACCAACACCATCCATGCATCAGGGAACCCTGGACCTGCTGGAGCTGAACTCCAGCACCGTTAACTATAAGGAATAAGCTCACATAATCACAGAGCCAGTAGGTCTCAGAGCCAGTTAGATATCCAAGAGAACTGATGGGTCCACTCTAGTCTGGGAGGCATGAGCTAAATGCCATAGTTCTAGTATGAAGGTGGCAGCTTCGAGACCCCGAAAGGGTCAGCATTTGAGTTTGAATCTGAAGGGAGGAAAAAAGTCAATATCCCAGTCTGAAGATCATCAGGAAAAATTCCCTCCTACCTAAGGGAGGACTTGGCCATCAACTGATTGGAGGAGGCCCACCCTCACTGAGGAGGGCAAGCTGCTTTAGTTTACCAGTCTTTACTCAGTCTAAGTGTTAACCTTATTCAAAACCACCCTCACAAAACACCCACAATAATGTTTGACCAAATATCTTAGCACCCTTGGGCCCTGTTGAATTGACACGTAAAATTAACCATGACACTATCATAACTCTACTAAACAAGAATCTAAACTTCCCAATAAATTGATGTGAATACAATCCTCAAAATGTCAATAGTAAATGGCGGCTTCCAGTCTAAACTTATATGTATAGTATATATATTCACATATATACATGCGTGTTACTTATAGTATATGAAAGTATTATTCTTAATCATTTAAGGAATAATTTTAAGTGTTGTTCCTCTTATATATAATTCACAAAATTCCATCTCTCAAAAAATGTTGAGTCCTATTACCATTGGACACGGTGAAATTATGTTTTGAGTATTCATTTACTTGTATCAACATTAAACTTCTAGGTAATAATTAATGGCAATAATTAATGTCTTTTCATTATTCATATATTGTAAATATATGGTTCATGTTCTTAGTATTAAGAATTAGGCTTAGGAAGCCTGATTTATCAATTAAACTTCATTGTATAAATCTGGTAGCTGGCCCAGAATTTGCCACTACAATACCCCATGGGGATGTGGTTGACCTGGTTGTGGTAAACTATGTCGGTGGGCAAAGGCCATCTGATCTTTTGTAAACCCAAGTGTATTTTTAAAGGTGATGGGCATTGGAAAGTCATAATGTTACTAATAAAAGGGCAAAGACCAGGTCCTATGTTTATAGGTACAAAACAGTATTTTCAGAACTTAGACGAAACTATATAACTCATTTGTTAAAATTAGGAAAAATTCTTCCTATGAGAGTGTTCAGGAGTTTAAGTGCCATGGAACACTGACAGAATAAATCACTTCATGAATATGCACTTAAAAATATTGTTTGAAAAAAAGCCAAGCGATTGAAACAGATGAAAATTTAATGATGAAATTTGAATCCTTGTCATGGAAATGATGTGTTATATTACTTATATAATTCCCTAAGATTATAAAGTACTAGCAAGTACTTGTCATATTTGGGGTGCAAAATTTAATATTGAAGTGTCAGGAAAATGTGTCTTTTTGTGCCTTTTGTTTTTAATTTGTGAATTATCTGAAAGATTTGACAACCAGAAAAATACCGAATTAAAAAACTTTATGCTAATTTTTAAATTATACTAATCTACTTGTTTTTTATTATATGTGCAGATATACATATTTATAAGGGCATATGTGTATTATTTGTATATGTGAGTGTATACCTGAGTTACATTTGTACATGTAGATGTAACATTCAGGAATTTATATGCAATATAATTATTATATGTGTATTTGCATGCCTGTGTATTATATATGAACAGCAATAATGATATGTGTGCATGTGTATTATTGGATAAAATTTATATATAAAATTTTTGTTTCCACTAGGTATTAAATAATATAGCAAATGCTGCTAACAGCAAATATTTAATTAAAGTCTGGCAACACCTGTTTAACTGTGTTGAGACCTTTGTCAGCTATGCCTGCGATTGCCCACACTAATTTTCAACATATCGAATGAAAGCCTCTACAGTTAATGTTATTGTAGACTGATTGTCATTAGGTAAGTCTTATGTCATAGTTTTGAACAAAAAGCAGGAAATGTTCAATGAGAAGGTTCTGAAGGACAAACCAGATGCCACTTTTTGTTATAGGATTGTGGAAAATAGACAATGAGTTGCTGATTCCTTGGTTAGTGAAGAATGACGTTGGAGATAATAGGCATAAGGATTAGGACTTTATAAGGGCATATGGTATGTATAGTTAAAGATTAATCTTATGTTTTCTTAAAAAGGTTAACTACTAGAATTAAGAACCAATTTAGTTTTTTTATAGTTTATTGTCAAGTTGGTTTCCATATAAACACACAGTGCTCATCCCCACAAGTGTCGAATGCCCAGATTTCATCCTTTCTCATTGCCATGTAGTATTCCTTTGTATATATAAATTACATCTTCTTAGTTCATTCATCAGTTGCTGGACACTCAGCCTCTTTCCCTGATTTGAGTATAGTTGAATGTGCTGCTATGAATATTGGGGTACATGTACCCTTATGCATCAGCCCTCCTGTATCCCAGGGGTAAATCCTTAGTAGTGCTATTGCTGGGTCACAGGGGAGTTCTATCATTAATTTCTTTGAGGGACCTCTACACTGTTTTCCCGAGTGGCTGCACCAGTTTACATTGCCACCAACAGTGTAGGAGGGTGCCCATCTCTCCACACCCTCGCCAGCGTCTATAGTCTCCTGATTTGTTCATTTTAGCCACTCTGACTGGCATGAGCTGGTATCTCAGTGTGGTTTTGATTTGTATTTCCCTGATGATGAGTGATGCTGAGCATCGTTCCATGTGTCTGTTGGCATCTGGATGTCCTCTTTGGTGGAAGTGTCTATTCATGTGTTCTGCCCAGTTCTTCACTGGATTCTTTGTTTTTTCAGTGTGGAATTTGGGTGCGTTCCTTGTAGATTTTGGATACTAGCCCTTTATCTGTTATGTCATTTGCGACTCTCTTTTCCCATTCTGTGGGGTGCCTATTAGTTTTCTTGATGGTTCCTTTGCAGTGCAAAAGCTTTTCATCTTGATGAGGTTCCAATAGTCCATTTTTGCTCTTGATTCCCTGCCCTTTGGGATGTGTCAAGTTAGAAATTGCTGCGGTTAAGGTCAAGGAGATTGTTTTCTACTTTCTCCTCGAGGGTTTTGATGGTTTCCTGTCTCACATGCAGGTCCTTCAGTCATTTTGAGTTTCTTTCTGTGAATGGTGTAAGAAAGTGGTCTAGCTTTACTCTTCTGCATGTTCTGTCCTGGTCTCCCAGCACCATCTGTTAAAGAGGCTGTCTTTTTTTTTTTTCATTGGATACCCTTTTCTGCTTTGTCAAAGATTAATTGCCCATACACTTGTGGGTCCAGTTCTGGGCTCTCTATTCTATTCCATTGGTCTATGTGTCTGTCTTTATGCCAATACCATAGTGTCTTGATGATGACAGCTTTGTGGTAGAGACTAATGTCTGAAATTGTGATGCCTCCTGTTTT
>NC_043704.1:8052133-8069037 GCF_006229205.1 Suricata suricatta
CATATAATTTTTCATAGCATTCTGTGAGAATTGCTTGTATTTCCTAGGGACTGGTTGTAATAGATCCATTTTCATTTGTGATTTTGTCTATTTGGGTGTTCTCTCGTTTCTTTTTGAAAAATCTGGTTAGACATTTATCAATTTGATTTTTTCAAAAAATCATCTCTTGGTTTCATTGATCTGCTCAATTTTTTTTTTTTGGATTCTATATTGATTATTTCTGCCCTGATCTTTATTATTTCACTTTTTCTGCTGGGTGTGAGGTGCTCTTGCTGCTCTCCTTCTAGTTTCTTTAGGTGCACTGTTAGATTTTTGTATTTGTACGTTTAGTGGTTTGTTGAAATAGGCCTGGATTGCAATAAACTTTCCTCTTAGGACTGCCTTTGCTGTATCCCAAAGAGTTTGATTGTTGCATTTTCATTTTCATTTGTTTTCATATATCTTTAAATTTCTTCTGTAATAGCCTGAGTGGCCCATTCATTCTTTAGTAGGGTGTTCTTTAACCTCCATGATTTTGGAGGCTTTCCAGACTTTTTCCTGTGATTGATTTCAAGTTTCATAGCATTGGGATCTGAATGTGTGCATGGTATGATCTCAATTTGCTTACATTAATGGAAGGCTGCTTTAGGACTCAGTTTGTGCACTATATTGGAGAATGTACCAGGTGCACTTGAGAAGAAAGTGAATTCCACAGCCTCAGGATGCAGAGTTCTAAATATATCTGTCAAATCCAACTCGTCCAAAGTGTCGCTTAGGTCCATTATTTCTTTAGTGATTTTCTGTCTAGTGGATCTATCCATTGCTGTACGTGGAGTGAGTATTCAATTCCTCCTCAATGAGCACCTTCTTATCAATTTCTGTTTGTGATTAAATGCTTTATATATTTGGGTGCGTCTGAATTTGGTGTGTAGATGTTTATAATTGTTAGGTCTTCCTGATGGATAGACCCTGTACTTATGGTATAATGCCCTTCTTCATCTCCTGTTCCTGCCTGTACTTTAAAGACCATTTGTTCTGATATAAGTATGGCTACTCCGGCTTTCTTTTAACTTCCAGTCGCAAGATAGATATTTCTCTATCCCCTTACGTTCAATCTCAAGGTGTCCTCAGGTCTTAAATGAATTTCTTGTAGACAGCAAATAGAAGGATTTTATTTTTTTTATCTGTTCTGCTACCCTAAGTCTTTAGGTTGGAGCACTTAGTCCATTACATTCAGTGTTAGGATTGAAATATATGGGTTTAGAGTCATTGTGTTCTCTGTAGGATTCATACTTGTAGTGGTGTCTCTGGTACCTTGTGTTCCTAGCAACATTTCCCTCAGAATTCCCCTTAGGATTTCTTGTAGGGCTGGTTTAGTGGTAATGAATTCTTTCATTGTTGTTTATTTGGGAAAACCTTTATCTCTCCTTCTATTCTGAATGGCAGGCTTGCTGGATAAAGGAGTCTTGGCTGCATATTGTTCCTGTTTATCACACTGAATTTTTCCTGCCATTCCTGTGTGGCCTGACAACTTTCAGTAGATAGGTCTGCAACTACTTTGATAGGTTTCCCTTTGCCCTTTTATCCATAGCTGCTTTCAGAATTCTCTTTAACCTTATATTTTGCTAGTTTCATTCTGATATATCATGCAGAAGACTGATTCAAATGATGTCTGAGGGGTTCTCTGTGCCTCTTGGATTTCAGTGTCTGTTTTCCTTCCCCCGAATGGGGAAGCTCTTGACTATAATTTTTTCAAGTATCCTTTTAGACCCTTTCTGTTTTTCTTCTTCAGGAAATCCTAACTTACGGATATTGTTCCCTTTGATTGTATCACTCAGTACTCAAATTCTCCTGTCGTGTTCTTGGATCAATTTATCTCTCTTTTTCTCAGTTTCCTCTTTTTCTATCATTATGTCTTTTAATTCACCTATTCTTTTCCGTGCCTCTTCAATTTGTGCAGTGGTTGCCTCCATTTTATTATGTGCCTCATTTATAACATTTTTTCATTGATCAGAAATATTGATAAGCTGCATAGTCTTTGTAGCAAATCTTCTATGATGTCTTCCATGCCTTTTTCATGCCCAGCAGTTAATTTTATGACAATTGTCCTAAATTCTTGCTCAGTTATGTTGCTTGGATCTGTTTTGGCCATTTCTGTAGCTGTGACTTCTTCCTGGAATTTCTTTAGAAGAGAGTGTTTTTGTTTCATCATTTTGGCTAGTTTTTTGTATCTTGTCAGTTTAAAAAGAACTGTTATGTGCTCTCCACCTGTGAGTATTGCTATATTAAAGGATTCTCATTGACTGTCCGGATATGTCCATTCAGGAAGTGTTCTTTCAATGGGTTCCCTTGGTCTCTCTTGTTGTGTCTTTGCTTATTTTATTTCCCTACTCATAGTGATATTTGGGACTCTCGACCATGTGTACTTTGGCTTGTTTGTTGAGGTAGCTCTGGAACAGAAAACAGACAGACAAATAGGGAACAAAAGCACTCAAATGTACAAACAAATGAAAAAGGAGGCAAAACAAAAGGGAGAGGAAAAAAAGACAACGGGCAGTTTAAAAGCAGAATGACAGAGATCCCGGTTATAAATAAAGAGCAGGGTAGAGGCAGTACTGATGGCAGAGCATATACAAAGAGAAGTGACACCGGTGGGAAGAAAAAGAAATTGAACTATGACCTGGATCATGTTACCCTGAGAAATTATATAGTCTGATTATTTCAGAGAGAAAGGAAGGTAATGATGGATGTCTAGAATATATTTCAAGAGAGTGAATTAGGGGATCCCGAGTGGCTCAGTCGGTTAAGCATTCGACTTCGGCTCAGGTCATGATCTCACGTTAGTGGGTTCAAGCCCCGTGTTGGGTCTGTGCTGACAACTCAGAGCTTGGAGCCTGCTTCTGATTCTGTGTCTCCCTCCCTCTCCGCCCCTCCCTGCTCATGCCCTGTCTCTCTGTATGAAAAATAAATAAAGCATTAAAAAAGTAAAAAAAAGAGAGAGAATGAATGAGATATGACTGTTCAAGCAAACCTATAACCAAAATACCCACTCCAGAGCAGGGGCAAAATATGAATGAGATGAGAGAGATATATCTGAATTGTAAGAATTGATCTAGAGTTCATCATAGCAATACATCAGTGCTGGTTTTGGGGGAAGGTGCTGGGCTGTTTCCACAGCATCCAACTAGCTCTGGTAACAAAGCAGCTAGGCAAGGCAGATGGGTGTGGTTTAGTGTAGGTTGATCTCGTCTGCACTGTGGGTCTCTGGGGCTTCTCCCTGAGGCCCCACCTTGGTGGTTGTGGGGAGAAAAACGGCCCCCCCCCAGCACTTCTTAAACCAAGTTTTGTAATCACTCATTTGGGTGTGATCTTAAACTGCCCCTGGCGTACCCAAGGTGGGCATTGATCTATGTCCCGCCCCCAGCCTCGTTTTCAGCTCTTATTTCATGTACCACAATGATGGTGACTGAAAGCCAGCCCTGGAATCCCAGGAGGGGCCCTTCCTAGCTGGAGATCAAGTAGGGGAGCAGTTTCTCCTGATGCCTATTGAGTCCTTTGCATACAGTCTCTACCAGAGAACATTTCTGGGCCCAGAGCACACAGCCCAAAGAAGCCTCCACAGTTAGAGATAGTATCTCTCTCTGAACGCCCTGTGGTTAGAGATGGGATGATAGGACCCCTCTCTTCCCTGGCCGAGGTTTTTCTCTTTTCCAGGGACAGTAGTTAAGAGCAGTTTGGCCACTTTTTTCCCTTTGTCTCTCTGCAGAGGGGCCTCCCTCCCCTCCGTGCTTCTGTGTCTCCACTCGTTTTATCTTCCCCAGTTCTTTTTTTTTAATTTTTTATAATGTTTTATTTATTTTTGATACAGAGAGAGACAGAACATGAGAGGGGGAGGGGCAGAGAGAGAAGGAGACACAGAATCAGAAGCAGGCTCCAGGCTCTGAGCTAGCTGTCAGCACAGAGCCTGACGCGGGGCTCAAACCCACTAAAGTGAGATCTGACCTGAGCCGAAGTCGGAGGCTTAACCGACTGAGCCACCCAGGCACCCCTTTCCCCAGTTCTCAATCATGCACCTATGAGGCTGTCTTCTTAGAGGACTCTGTCTCTTTTTCTCCCCAACTCGTGGTTCAGTGTCTTTTGGCTTCAGTCCTTCTTTGTTTGATAGATGCAGGCAGGAGGTAGGGGACTCCCTACTTTTCCCTCTCTTGCCCTCTCCCCTAGAAACCAATTTAAACAGTAAAGAATATCAGAAATAAAATTACAAAGATTAAATCAAAAGTATAAAACAAGAAATGAAATTGTACAATGTCAACCCTCTTAATTTAATTTATGAATGAAATTAATAAGCTAATAGAAATACTAATAGGTTTGTGGGTGGTGATATGTATGTTTTTCAAGTTTTTTCTGTGTTATTTTTTGCACTGATCAAAATTTGCTGAAAACATATTTAGCTATCCTTACAGATTTCTTATAATAACTCACAGCCTAGATGAATGTTTTTCACTCAAACGTCTCTATCTGGCTGTGTCATATTGTAATTATGTTTATGTATCAGTGGACCAGTTAATCCACTCAAAGTATAAAACAAATATCATTTAATTCTAGCAGATGCAATGAAAAGGAAACATTCAAAAGGATTATATTTAAATTAGCTGTGTTCAAAAACACTATTTTTATGAAATATAATTCTGTCACAATTCAATAAGGGCATCTGTAGAATCAATTAAGTAATAAGGTAAATTTTACTTTTGTTTAGAATGCTAGCAGGGGAGAAGGCAAAGGGAGAAGGAGAGAGAGAATCTACAGCAGACTCCATGCTCAGTGTGAAGCTTGACAGAAGGTTTGATCCCATGATGCTGGGATCATGACCTGAGCTGAAATCAAGAGTCTGATGCTCAACCTACTGAGTCTTTAAAAGTTTTACAAAATACAAACCAGAATTTTAAAGAGAGATGACTGCAAATATCCTACTGTGATTTGAGGCTTTCGGGTTTGGCTGCTTTGAAAGCTGAATCAGACCCCCATATAACTCCAGATCCCTGAGACCACAGCTTAATCCTTCTATTTTTCTGGGACCCAAAAATCCAGGGGGTCCTCCAATGCTCTAGGACCTGTGTCCCAGGCTGTGTAGCACAGCAGAGCCAAAAAGACCACTTGGGAAAAGGGAGAATTTAAATTCATATCAGTCAGTTTGGTTTGCTGTGACCATTTTCTTAGTGCATTGAGCTTTTTCTCACTCAACAGAGCTTTCAAAAGGAAACTTTCTGAAGCTTTTTCTCTCATGGCAGATAATCTAGTTTTTATAAAAAGAAGTAGATCTTTCTAATTCTTTCTCAAAGTCCTTTATTTCAGGATATTTGCATAGCAAACAGCCTTAAAAGAGAGAGATAATGTGTGACTCCTGGGCAAAGGGTAAGCGTGCTTATTATCCAGTTAAAAGATCAGGTCACTTAAGTTGGAGTTCCTGTCCTGCAATCCACTGTTTGTGCAGGCATCCATTCGGGCACATCTGTAGCATCCTTGAGGGACTTGAGGGGCAAGGGGAATGGACACAAATATGCTGATGCTCATGTTGTTTGCTGCTCTATGAATGAAAACATCCTTTCCTCTGGTCCAGGGATCTCATGTCTTCTCCCAGCTCCCATGAAACTGTGACAGCTTGCAAGTAAGGTAAAATCTCAGACCTTTCACAGTTCTTGCCATTAAACTTAAATTTATATACTGTGTGATTCTATTTACATCAAGTTCAAAAGTATTAAAGCTAATATATAGTGTTAGAAGTCAGGATCGTTTCTTTGGAGAGCAGAGGCATGGCTTGGAGAAAGCATTAGGGGAGCTTCTGGTGTGCTGGCCATGTTCTGTCTCTTGTTCTAAAAGGATGCTTATTGCATAAACTGAATTCAAAGTAAAAAATCTTTGTACTTATCATTTTTACTCCTGCCCCCTTTATGAATATTTTACTTCTATAAAAGTTCAACCTGAAATTTAAAGAAATAAAAAAATAAAAATCAAAGACAGTGACCAGAATTGCCACATCAATTAATTAAAAAAAAAAAAAAGAATGTGAAACTGGAGCACCTGAGTGGCTCAGTTGGTGAAGCATCCAACTCTTGATCTCACCCTCAAGCCCCAAACTGAGCTCGGTGCCGGGTGTGGAGCCTGCTTATGATTCTCTCTCCCTCTCCCACTGCCCCCTCCTACCCATTCTCTCTCTCTATCTCTCTAAAAAAAATTAGAACTAATTATCCATAACTCAAAGAAAAGCAAAAAGCTGAACATTATTAGCCAAAAGATAAAGAAAATGGAGGAGTGATCCAAGAAGAAGAATATACTTTAGTTGAGTTTTTAGAAGTAGAGAAGAGTCAAGGAAGGCACACATTTGGATATATGTTATTTGCAATTCAGAATTTCATGGATAGAAACATAATCTCTGTAACAGTCTAGTCAGAACAAAGAAAAACAAACAAGTTACCTAACATGGAAAAAAATTGTATTTACAGCAGATTTTGTTCCATAATGTTCAGTGTCAGAACCAAATAAAACAGTACCTGCATCATTCTGGGGAAAAAAAAAAACCAAGTTATCCAAGAATGCTAAATTATCATCTATATATGTGGCAAGAGAAATATACTCTCAGACATAGATGCAGTAAAAAACTACACCACTCATTGTCCTTACTGGAAAAAAATATTGAAAGCAATAGTTTAGCTGCAGGAGAAACAAATCTAAATCAATGTCCAAAAACTAGGAAGACACAGTGCAAAAGAGAAAAGAGAAAACAACCAGTAAAAGAACGCTGAATGGTTTAAAAAAAAAAAAAGCCAACATTTTTAGATGTTTATTTTCGAGACAGAGCACACGTGGGGGAGGGGCAGAGAGAGAGGGAGACAATCTGAAGCAGGCTGCAGCTCAGAGCTGTACACACAGAGGCTGATGTGGGGCTTGTACCCACTAACCATGTTTTATTTATTTTTGAGAGACAGAGAGATACAATGTGAGCCGGGGAGGGGCAGAGAGAGAGGGAGACACAAAATCTGACACAGGCTCCAGGCTATGAGCTGCCATCACGGATCCCGACGTTGGGCTCGAACCCGCGAACCCTGAGATCATGACCTGAGCTGAAGCTGGTCAAGTAACTGACTGAGCCACCCAGGTGCCCCTCTTTTCTGGTTTGTAATAGACTAACTATTGACAGGGAGGTTGAAGATAAAACTTAAGATCTATGGGACATGTAGGCATATTTCAAATACTTTTTATTTTTTTTCAAATAATTTTTAAATAATTGAAGGCTATGCTAATTATGAGGCTATATAAATTATAGTTAATATAAAACTTAAGTTTTTTGACAGGTCATTTTATTGTTAGTAATATTAGTGTGGATATAAAAATAATTAACAAAAAGTAGGATAGAATATTGGGCATATGAGACTGTAGGTATTTGACACTATTACTAAAAATGCAAAACCTACACTGAAATCACAAGCTACAGATGCGAATAAAATAGGTGGTATTAAAATCAGTGATGTTAAATATTTGTTAAGTACAAGCAAAGTTATATACAAATAACACAATACACTCTAAATTTAATAGTGAAGCTATTTTTGGGGACTGGTAGATGAAAAGTCACATTACAGCCACAATGAAACTAGTGAGAAATTCATTTAAATGGTGTTGGGGTGCATTTGGCATGATGCCGTGAATCATAATCTAACGAGTCAGTATTATTTGCACATTGTAACACTACTTTATTCATCGGAGTCTTTTGAAGAACCAGCTCTTAATATTATAAGAACCAATGACAGAGCAAGCATAATTTTAGATCACATATTCAGTGTTCTCAAAGTAGTTTTAATAAAGAGGCAGTTTTGGGTTTAAGGGCTGAAGGGTGATAGCTACTGGGAAAATTTTTGTTGAAAATAAATGTGTAGATTCTCAACAAGTCTATATACAGACAGTGGTTTTTCTGCATATGCATTTAATTGTCCTGCCATAATACAATAATAACTAATGTGAAAGCTAATACTTCATGAGTAGTAGTGACGCCATTTGAAGTGCATAACTTAATCTGTGTGAAGTTAGTACATTTAATTAAATAAATGTATTATTTAATATATTACATACATTGTACATACATATAATACATTAATAAATTAATTAAACAATGTGTATAATGTGTTCACATGGATGTGTACAGAGTGAAGTGTTATCCCACACCAATGTTAACCTCTCTCATATTATTAAGTACTGTAGGAAAGAGATGGAAAGTAAGAAAAGGTGAAGATCTCTTTCCAGTGTAGGGTGAAAACCCGAAGGGACTCCCTTTCATTACTCCAAAGCCATAGGCAGCTCTTGGTTGCATCCTGAGATGAATAAATGTCAGGAGGATAAGGAACTGGCAAACTGGTGGGATTCTTCAGGATATAATTGAATTCCTAGGTGTTAGTGAGGACCAGATGCTGTATGAAGACAATGATCCCTGTGATGCCCAGGCCTTGATCAGTGGCCGTCATGCAAGAGGGCATATTGGATGATGTAATCGCCATGGGCATAGCTTTAAATGTCACATGTTACAGTACATATAGAGATGACTCTCAAAGGGCCTAGACACAAGGAAATAGGTTCAGAGACAGGGACCCAATGAGATTGATTAGGAAGCCATATTAGTAGAACTGTTTTCATTCTCCAATATAGGGGTTGTAGGCAATCTAAAGTCACATAGCGAGCAGGGAATTTTGAGGGGGAGTCACAGAACTACTGAGCATTGATATGTAGGAGAAGCAATGCTACAGTGCCTAATCGTTCTTGATATGATCTCAAGACTTGCTGGCATCAGAAAAGGCCACTGTTCTATGATGGTCAAACTTGAACTTCTAGGAACATCGGGTTTCTTGTTTCCCCAGCATCAGAGGTCTGTTGAAATCTTAAACACACTACAATTAGTCAAGCCGTAAGCTGGAGAGAACAGGTCAGTGCATTAGATGTATGTACTCATGACAGCATTTGGAACAGTTATAGTCTGATAAAGTCTGATAAAGTCTTTATTTGGAAAGGAACACACATACATCATTAAGGCAGTATTTATGGAACTTCTACTCTGTGCACACACACACAGCTTTTACTCACATGGTGCTATGCTGGGTACCTCAGGAACATGGCTGTGAGTTACACTTCATTATACTTTAGGACTTGAAAATAGGTGTCTCATATTTCCCCCAGAATATAGATGCTGTGCCCTGCCTCTCTGTTTCTTTTTCTTCATAACATTGATTGTATAAAAGAGGAGCCAAATATAGTTTGGAAGAATGTAAAGAGGCATGACCTGGAACCAAAGAAGAAGTTCTCATTGTTGACTAAGAACCAAATCGGCATGTGATAAGCAGGAGCAATGCAAATTTAATAGTATGTGTATGGAGACTCCACAAACACAAGAAAATTGCAAAGGGAAAGTAAGGTATGTATGTCTTTGAAGAGGAGAGAAAGAAGAGAAGGAAGTCGGGGAAACGAATGGGAGAAAGGAAGGAAGGAAGGAAGAGGAGGAGGAACAAGGAATCAGAAGTCTGGGGCCTCCAAGGTAAAGAAGGTAATTCACAGGAAGATGAAAAGTAAATATTTGATAAGCACATATTTTCTGGGCCACTCTGAAACAATAGAACATAGAAAACTTTCTTCACGATGTCCTTCCTGGATTCTTCCCTGTTAACCATACCTAGCTTGTATCATAATGTAGTAACGTATGGTGAGTGCAGCTTTTCTATGTACATTATTGTTTAGAGAGGGAGGTGAAAAGTAAACAGTTTTCCTGAATCTGCTTAATTTTGATTATTATTAACTCTAAATAATCTTTCTGCAAATGTGGTCCATCAGACAAAAGCCTGGGTGTGGCTCATACAAACTGGAGGAGATTTTGTTGCATGAAGTAAGAATCACACAGGAAAAAAATTGTCTATGAAATCACATGGAATCTAAAACAAGTCAACATCGGGGCACCTGGGTGTCTCCTTTGGCTAAGTGCCAACTTTGGTTTAGGTCATGACCTTGTGGTTCATGAATTCGAGCTGTGTATTGGGCTCCCATAGCCAAGGAAGCCTGCTTGGGACTCCTGCTCTGTCCTCTCTGCTCCTCTCCCACCCATGCTCTCTCTCTTTTGAAAAATAAATAAACTTTGACAAAAACATTAAAGTAAGTGACAGTCATCGAAGTGCGGATTAGAATATTGCTAGCAACTGAGGGTGAAGGAAATGTTGAGATGATCATGGCATCTCGAGGTGTCAGCAGGGGGACCTCTCAAGCCCGTCACTCATAGTCAATGGCAGATCCACCAGGAAGGGAAAGTCTTCACGTTCCACAAACTCAATCGTGGAGGCAGGTTATGCTCTCCTATTCCCGCCAGAGGAAAAGACATTTCCATATCTTTCCCAGGCAGCAGCTCAACCACTGAAAACCCACATTCCTTCAAACTACCATTTTATTTCAAAGAACTTTAGCTTATAAGCAACTTCTCAACTCATCCCCTGTCTCCAGAAAAGCAGGCCTTCTTCTTTATTTTGTGGACTCAGCTATGGTTTTGCCTAACCAGTTTGGCACTAATTCCAAATCCTGTTTTTCCAGAATGAACCCATCTTTTGGCGGTAAAATACCCGGCAGTGCTTATTTAGAAGTTTAAATGTAACAAGGTTAACTTATGTAGGATGAATAAATATGGGATTTCTATTGTACAGCACAGTGACTATTTTCTACACTTGAAATTTACTGGAAGAAAGCATCTCAAGCATGCTCCCCACACACACACTAATCTTAACTGTGTTGGGTGAGGCATTTGTTCATGCGTTTGATTTAGGTAATGATTTTGTAGGCAGTTAAGCTTAGGGGTCCTTGGAATAGGGGAGAGAAGACTAGATTTCTAAACATAAGAGAAGTCACGTAGGTCATTTCTGAATGATGCCTGCTACTTATCCTAGCACCTGTTTTGAGAACTTCCTGGGATATATGAAAATTGCAGAATAATAGAGATCAGTAGTTAATGATTCTTTTTTAATGTATTTATTTTTGACAGAGAGAATATGAGTGGGGATGGAAGAAAAGGAGGACAGAACATCCAAAGTGGGTTCTGCATGGAGAGCAGAGACCCCCCCCGCCGCCCCCCGTGGGCACAAACTCACAAACCTTGAGATCCTGATCTGGACCAAAGTCAAACATTTAAAGGACTGAGCCACCCAGGTGCCTATTAGTCAGTATTTAGCAAGGAGCAAAAGAATGTAGAAACAGGGGTGCCTGGGTGACTCAGTCTGTTAAGTGTCCAGCTACGGACCTGGTCATGATCTCATGGTTCGTGGGTTCCAGCCCCTCATGGGGCTCTGTGCTGACAACTAGCTCAGAGCCTGAAGCCTGCTTCGGTTTTTGTGTCTCCCTCTCTCTCTGTCCCTCCCCTGCTCATGCTGCCTCTCTCTGCCTCTCAAAAATGAATTAAAGACATAAAAAAGAAATGTAGAAACAAGCAGCCACTACCAGGCATGCAGATGGTCTAATCATAGAAGATGCAATAAATCCATGATATATAGTCTCCCACTGCTAAATCCAGAGTAGAGATTGACTTGACACACATTCTCCTATGGGTTTTGAGGGAATTGAACACTTACTATGAGCACCCAAATAATGGACTAAGGGCACCAGACACCTGTCGATGCCTATCCTTCCTGGTCCAGTGACTTCAATCAACTAGGATCTGGACTCTCAATTTAAGATGACTTTGGGCTGATTTGAAAATAAAATGTCCTTTTCCACATCCCTTGACAAATATGCACGTGTGCTCAGTGTAAATCTGACCCGACTTTTTTGTGTGGGGGATAGATTGGGAAATATACCTGGTGTTCTTTTCTCGCAAGTAAAACTGGTTCTTTTCCTATGTTTTGGTTGGTGATATCTTCGTTCAGCAGCCACGAAGAGTGAAATCAATTGTGGGTTATAATTTCACAATGTGTAAGGGTATTTACTGTTTTATTTTTGTTTGTTTGGGTTTTTCGTTTTTTCTTTATTTTTTATAGACAGAGAGAGAGACAGCGCGAACAGGGGAGGGTCAGAGAGAGAGGGAGACACAGAATCCGAAGCAGACTCCAGGTTCTGAGCTAGCTGTCAGCACAGATCCCGACGCGGGGCTCGAAATCACGAACTGTGAGATCATGACCTGAGCTGAAGCTGGACGCTTAACCGACTGAGCCACCCAGGCACCCGGGATATTTACTGTTTTAATCTTCTCGACATTTGGAAGTTTTAAAATGGAAAACAAGTTGCTGAATGAGTATGCACAAGAAGCACTGACTTTAATGAGAACCTGTGAAATGTAGGCACCAAAACACGCAGTTCTCTGTTCCCATATACCCGCTTTTGGGGTTCAGTAAAAAGCAAGCACCTCCCAATGAGACTGGAAAAAAACAGCCAAACCAAATTTTCAGTTCCTTCAATCTGTTCACTGAGGGGCATTTCAGAGTGGGGCCGGGCACGGAAAGTCTTCTGAAGAAGGTGCAACTGAGTGGTGCTGTGCAGGGAGAGGGTTTTAGGCTTCTGAATTCTCTACCCTGTGGTGTTTTGCCAGGTTTATTCCTGACTGTGTGCAGGGGACAGGAGCAGGCTGCTCTAAAATATGCCCCTTTGCCATGTTGATTATTTTGAAGGAAAAGCTACTTAAGAAACAGCCAATGTGGTAGGATCACTCTGCCCTCAGCTGTCCTCCAAAAGCAGGAAATCAATCTTCCATGTAATAGACCTCTATCCTGCACAGAGAGTTAATGAGATAGTCTTCCCACCACAGACAGGGAATTTAGAGCTGAGCAGTCTTCAAGAACAAACCTTGTTACTGTTCACTAGTTTGCTACCAACCACTAACCAAATTCCATCTAGAATTTCATACAAATTGAAGTCCCAACAGAAGTTCCCTTTCTGCTGTGAAATACTCACAGATGTAATGTCTCTTTCTCTACAAAGCAGAAAAACTGTCTGCATTTGTCCTTTCTATAGGTCTCAATTTCATAATTTGGTTTTGGGGTGCATGTATATCTTTGGGATTTTTTTCTCCTGTATTTTGTCTCTGTCAATTTGATTCTTATGCCAGCTAAAATAATCTTGAAAAATAAAGGAACATTAATTCAACCCAATGATTTTCCCATAGTATCCTAAAAAATCTATGTGTAGTGTTGAACACCTGTACATGCTTACGTTAAAATAAGCAATCTATTTGCATACATAATGATTCTTTTTGATCTGGATTAGGCATATTCCAAATTTGAGGTTCCTTTTGTAACACCTTATTGTAGTGACGTGGGCGATAGTCACTGTGTCAGATACTGTGATAAAATGTTGGTAAAAATGGTCATTTTTAATGATATTCCTGGATGTCCACTTGGGCTTCTCACAGAAGAACTGAGCGCCAACACTAAGTGAGTTGCTTAGAGTGCCACGTGACATATCTCTGGTCAGTGAGATGGAGGAGATTCATGTGTGGAGGACGACGGACCTGAATGCAAAGGAAATAACTTCCTTTCAGAATCACCAGGTACTCTCAGATTTTATCATACACCTTCTTCATCATGAAACAGGGTTTGAGGGGCGCCTGGGCGGCTCAGTTGGCTAAGCGGCCGACTTTGGCTCAGGTGGTGATCTCGCACTTCGTGGGTTTGAGCCCTGCATTGGGCTCTGTGCTGACAGCTCAGAGCCTGGAGCCTGCTTCAGATTCTGTGTCTTCCTCTCTCTCTGATCCTCCCCGGCTCACACTTTGTGTCTCTCTCTCAAAAACGATCATTTAAAAAAAAGTTTATGAAACAAAGTTTGATGCCCAGTGGCAGAATCACCATAATGGGGTCATGAGAGGAAAAAGATGAGCACAACACCTGCATATGGATAATGCCACAGCAAAAATTAGGAAAAAGAGGCTATCCCCCATGATGCCTCAGTCATTTTATCAGACATGGGCTTTCTTCTTATTCCTTGTGTTCATAATAGAAAATATGTATCTTATTTTCTAGAAATATTACTCTTCTTGGGATAGCTGAACATAAATAAGAGCTACAAAATAAAACATTATTATGTTTCCATTGTATTCATGTTAAATATGAGTAACCTGCTACCCAACTTCATGGGACAGGTTTTCACAACAGGTAAAAATCCTATTTACACACACACACACACACACACACACACACACACACACCAAAAAAAATGGGAGTAAGTACAGTAAGAGCTATGAAACACCATTGGAATTTTTGGCCTAAAAATTGGGTGGACTGTTTGAAGCAGAAGTGCTCACTGCCCCTGCCTGCTGACATGTGTTCCCACTATGGGGAGAGGGGTAACAGAGAGCCTAGAGCTCATGACTACCCTAATCACAGGCTAAGTGGCAATGAAGAAAGTACCTGTCAACTATGAGTCAGCATTCCTGGAAGATCATCCATGTACAGTGGACCCAACTTACATTGGGCCTGGTATACTAGTACTTTGTGGAACTACAGCACATGCCTTGCTGACCCTGCCTATTATAGCATCCAGGAGGATACTTCAGTTCCCAATTCGACTCTGCCACATGACATTGTAAAGTGATGTCCAAAGAGCTAATAGCATCCAAAACTACCTGACAAATTAGTAATCTCTAGCAGCAACTGCTAGTAAGGCATATGCAGGAAATCAACAAATTATGAAGAAAATTAGCAGTTCCCTGATCTCTGGAACTCACCATATTGGCCAAGTCCCCAACTCTGTTACATTTATTCTCAGAGAACACCATCAGGAGCTGCCTCGAACTTTCGACTTACTACAAGCTCTCTCCAATCGCCTCCCCACATTTAAAAAATATTTCTCTACATGTGCTTTTAATAGGTCTCATATTTCTCTCTAAAGAGTGGTCCATCATCATTTTTCATCTACGTTCAATCCCTGTCAGTGCTAAATGTTTGAATCAGTACCGTGGTCCATTAGTCTTTCTAAGTTAAGAGGTCAGTAGGATACTCTGACCATAACACAGATAAAGAGCTGTCTGAAAGGTATATGTAACTGGAAAAGAAATGTGGGAGACTGAGAAGAACTGGAGATACTTAACAAATGAAAGAAGTGAAGTTTACGTTTCATTATTCAGAGAGTCAGTTGTGCTAACTGGAAACAGGTGTCCTTTCTCCACATGCAGAATTCATGCAATTCTTAGTGTAATTTTTCCTCTCGTGTGCCTTGCCTCTTATTGGAATATTTTTCTGCTGCCTATGGAGCATTTATTACACACCCTGCACTGTAATGTGTGTGCATTCACTTGCTTGAAACATCAAAAGAACCCCACCATCATGACCTGGGGCCCAATCCTTTAATAGGAACCATGGGTGCAGAGTTTAGGAGTTCCTGGGTAAGTCCAGATTGAGCCCTTGAAAGTAAAACATATTTGGGTAAATCTGTGGGGATCTTCTCTAAAGGCTCGTCAGTGGAATGCCTAGGGACCTAGAGGAGGTGGTTGCTCACAAGGGCAGTGGTTGGGGTGTCATATGTGAAGTTATACTGACTTGTAACTATGTAGCATGTTGTTTCGAGAATTTGCTGACGCTTTGTGTCGATTCAAGCCCCCTGCAAGGAAAACCGACTAAAAAAATAGATCCCAAGAAGAACAATCAAGAAATACTTGAGGTAAACTGTCAACGGTACCCTTATTTTTCTGTAATGTATCCATCTTGATGTCCTAGGAGTTATAAGGCAGAGAAAATGATGTAATAGATGAAGTGTGGGAATTCATTCTTTAAATTCTGGGGCCACTGAGAAAATGACTACCAGGTATCTATAACTATCTATCTATCTATCTATCTATCTATCTATCTATCTATCTATCTATCTATCATCTGTCTGCCTATCTATGTCATCTATTTATATGCAGATTTACATCATCTAAACCCATATCATCATCTATATCTATCTAATTATAACTATATCTATACCAATGAGGTGGCAGATGTTATCTCTATTCTACATTTTTAACTAAGGTGAGGTAGGTTAACACTAGTGGCAGGATAGTGTGCCATTCATTACATACAAATGTTAATACATTAAACACTGATAGCTTGTATTTATTAAAATATATGAAGATCACATCTAGATACAGGTATGCCTTCAAAGGCACTGAATGATCCTTGTTCAAAATAAAGATTGCAAGCATTCAAGAAGCATTCTTGTTCTGGGGCACCTGGGTGGCTCAGTCCGTTTGGCATCTGACTCTGGCTCATGTCATGATCTCATGGCTGGTAGGTTTGAGTCCAAGACCAGCTCTGTGCTGACAGCTCAGAGCCTGCTTCAGATCCTCTGTCTCCCTCTCTCTCTGTCCCTCCCCTATTTGCACTCTATCTCTCTCAAAAATAAACCAAATAAGAAGTGAAGCATTCTTGTTCTGATATGATGACCTAAAAGTAATAACTTCAATAATTTTTAGGACTGAAGTAATTACTAAGAAATATCATTGTACAATCATATGCCCTTTGGGGAAGGAGGTATCCTCTACTGATATCTGGGAAGTCGTTTTCATCGCGATCACTTCAAGTACTATTATCCACTTTTATCCATTCATATTGCAAAGATATATCGGTATTTTACTAGATACCACTACTTTTTCTTTATTATGTAATGAATTTTTAAGGTTTTATTTTAATTCCAGTTGAAACATGTGTGTGCTCATCACAACAGTTGCGTCCCTTAATTCCCAGCACGTATTAATCCATCCCCCCACACACCTTCCCTCTGATGGGGACCATCAGATTATTTTCTATAATAAAGGGTTTATTTCTTGGTTTATCTCTACTGTCAAGTAATGATTAAATTCCTGGTGGAGGAGTGAACGATGGGCTCCCTAAAAGGTCTTCTCATTGCCCTTCTGAGTTTTGATTATACTAACTCTAATGTGTTCTCTCTTTTGC
>NC_043704.1:8069137-8083186 GCF_006229205.1 Suricata suricatta
CAGATTATTTTCTATAATAAAGGGTTTATTTCTTGGTTTATCTCTACTGTCAAGTAATGATTAAATTCCTGGTGGAGGAGTGAACGATGGGCTCCCTAAAAGGTCTTCTCATTGCCCTTCTGAGTTTTGATTATACTAACTCTAATGTGTTCTCTCTTTTGCTTTGTTCTCTCCTGTTGTCAGGATATGTGCAAGCAGTACCTTACTCCTTTCCCCTAGCCAACAGACGATGCCTACTACACAAAACAAATTCACCCCCAATGTCCCCTCTGCCCTCTACAACCATGGCTTTCTGTAATAGCTACATGTAGGGACAAAGAGTAACCCATTTTGGTCCATAGATTGGGACATTCTGACAACCCCGTCACCTTAAAGAAGTTATAGAAGATGACCCTTCACCGTTCAACAGCCTTAAGGATTTCGGGATCAAAGACTTGTCAGGGGTGAAATGGGATAGAAACAAAAAAGTGTTTACCTTTAGGCCAGAAGGTGGACCTATAGCTTGCCTAGATTTGATAAGATCAAGTATGTGCTGGTTGCTATATCCAGAGTCTCATGACTGCCTGTACATCTTATCAAACTGAGCGGTAACCAAGGGAGAAATGTTGGAATAGTATTTGAGGAGTAGAAAATTTGAGGTAGGAACATTTATGATCTACTACTCCCTGCAAGACCCACCCCTGAGCAGCTTTATCCAGCCAAAGTCCATCTCTTTCCACCCACCGGGCTTGTCCTGTGCTACTGGAATAAACTTACAATAATGTGCCATAAAATATTTCAAGAATTTTTTCGTGAGCATTGTACTCAATGATCCCACATCAATTTTGTTACGAAAATTGCAAGTGCAGCTGTTGTTCTCCTGCAAAGCCAATACTTAAGACAGGAGTTTTGATGGAGAAGAATATGGGCCTTTTTTTAAGGAGGCCAGCCATTTGGGAAGAAGGCAGACTCTTGCCCACACACCAACCTCAAAGTCTTTGCCTGGCTGAAAGGTTTTTTTTTTTTCCATAATGTTTCTTTATATTGAGAAACAGAGAGAGACACAGTGTGAGTGGGAGAGGGGTAGAGAGAGAGCAAGACAAAATCTAAATCAGGCTCCAAGCACGGGCTGTCATCACAGTGCCCATGGATGAGCTTCAAGTAAAGCACAAGATGATACCTGAGTGAAGTCAGAAGCTTACCAGACTTAGCCACCCACATGACCATGCCCTGAAGGTTTTTAAAAAACCTTTAGGGCAGTTAATCCATAGAAGAGGAATACGGTTATCTGTAACACCTCTTGGTTGCCTTCAGAGTCAGTTATGCCAGCTCCAGGAAATATTGTTCTACTCGGAGGTGTGTATTGGTGTTCCAAGGAAAGGATGAATAAGA
Organism: Suricata suricatta; assembly: GCF_006229205.1. Lineage (NCBI taxonomy): Eukaryota > Metazoa > Chordata > Mammalia > Carnivora > Herpestidae > Suricata > Suricata suricatta. The sequence continues at coordinate 8,070,509 of NC_043704.1, forward strand.
GGGTTTGGTTCTGAGTCTTTCTAGGAAACAATGCATGATATATAGTATATGAAGAGAGATTTGGTTCATCATCTTACAGGCTAACATTACAAGCTAAAACTTAAGATTACTATGTTGGGTAGTGGGGACTGGGAGTGTTTCAAAACAACATAAAAAGCAAAAAGTCCTCTAGGTTTATTGTGTTGCGGCCAATAGAAGGGTATCCTTCTGTTGTGAGGCTGATATACATACACACTAAGAATAAATCAGATGGGGAAACCCTATCAAAGAGGTGCAGCAGAGCCATGGTGCATGCTCCTGAAGAAGAAGGACCTGGCCTTGGATTGCACTGTGTGGTGTCCTGATCTCTTGGGTGCACTGGAGAGAACAGTCCTCTGCTTAGAGCACTGTGGGAAGAGGGTTTATTGCCTCCCTAAGGTCAAAAGATTGTGCAAGTGCCAGCCAGAGGCCTTTCAGTAACAGGGTGGGGAGGCTCCTCTCCAGAGGAGGGGCGCAGATCCAGATCCAGGCCGTGCCAGATCCTTTAAGAGATCAGGTTTTGAATCCCAACCGAGTCCTAAGGAGAAACTGCAGAATTGTGGCTCAGGGCTAGCTGACTGTCCTCTCTATTCTTTGAGTGCTGCCTGAACGATGTGGGTTGAAAGCCCCAGTCCCTGGAGGAGAGCTTGGGGTGACACCTTTCCCCCTCCCAACATCAACACAATGAGACTTCAGAGAGCAGCTCAGTGGGCCCCCAATGGAGGCTGCACATGCTTACACCCAACCCTGCCCCGCCGTACCTGGCCACGGATTATTTAGTGGAGCAAGACTGACTGGCCCAGCAGAGCCAGCCTCTCCTCCAGACCAGCACAGCCACCGGCCCCCGGCACCAACAGACAGCTTTTTTTCTCCTTTTTTCCCTTTGTGTCTCCTCCCTCTTCTATTTTTTTATTTTGGAATCTGGCTCAGAGTTTCTGATTTCTTTTTCCCTCCATATATATGTATGTATTTGATCAGGCTTTTTTATTCTATTCTTATTCCATCCTTTGTCTTTTCTTCTGCCTTTCTTTGTTTTGTTCTGTTTTGTTTTATTTTCTTCCTTTCTGTTTCCTTGGAATCAGCCTTGTAGTTTTCTGACTCTCAGTTTGATTTTCTTTCCCTCCTTTTTCTCTTTTTATGAATTGAGACTTCCCACTTCCCACAGGCCACCTTTTGTTTGTCAAAAAAGCAATAAAAGTACACCCAGTCAAAGGTCCATACTCACCATACTACACCAATGAGATCTGCAGACCATTGGGATAGAGCAGTGGGATAGCACATCCAAAATAAAATAGCTTACTGCACAAAACATACACCAGAAGGGTGTCCTGGGGTGCCAGGCACTGGACAGTCTATGACCCCTTATTAATACAACAGTACTCTCAGGCCCGGGCATATAAGAACTCTTATAATATGCATAAGACAGAAACTGAGCCAAAGTGACAATCCAGAGGAATTCTCCACAAAACAAAGTTCAAGATGAAATCATAGCCAGAGAATGCAAATATAAATGATCAAAGCAGATATAAACGATCTATCTGAAGAAGAGTTTACAACAACAGTTACAAGACTAATAGATGGGTTTGAAAACCACATAGAAGACACCAGAAAAACCCTTGCTGCAGAGATCAAAGACCTAAGAACTAGTCAGGATGAATTGAAAAATGGTATAACTAGGATGCAGAATAAACTAGATACAATGACAGCAAGGATGGAAGGAGAACAGGAGAGTATAGATGAAAGAGGAGATATAATTTTGCAAAATGATGAAGCTGAAAAAGGGAGAGAAAATTACTCTATTATGAGGGAAAACGTAAAGGATTAAGTGATGTCATGAAATAAAACAGTATCCATAAGTGATTTCATGAAATAAAACATTACCCATATCCTAGGAGTCCCAGAAGAAGAAGCAAGAGAACAAGGGGAAGAAGGTTTCTTTGAACACATCGCGGTTGAGAACTTCTCCATCTGGGGAAGGAAACAGGCATCTAATTCCAAGGGGTACAGAGAACTGCCTTCAAACCTAACAAAAACAGGTCAACACCACAATATGTCACTGTGAAATTTGTAAAAGACAAAGATAAAGAAAGAGTTCTAAAAGCAGCTAGAGGGAACCTGGGTGGCTCAGTCGGTTAAGCCTCCGACTTTGGCTCAGGTCAAGATCTCAGGTTCCTTTATTCAGGCCCTGCGTCGCGGTCTGTTCTGACAGCTCAGAGCCTGGAGCCTGCTTCAGAATCTGGGTCTCCTCTCTCTGCTCCTCCCTGCTCATGCTCTGTCTCTCTCTGTGTCAAAAATAAATAAAACATTAAAAAACTTAACAATATAAGTAAATAAATAAATAAATAAGAAAGCAGCTAGGGACAAAATATCCTTAAACTACAAGGGTATTCACATAAGTTTATTAGCAGAAGTGTCCCATAAGTTTATTACCAGAAGTGTGCCCTGGAACCTATCAGGCCAGAAAGCAGTGGCAGAAAATATTTAATGTGTTGATGAGGAAAAATATGCAGCCAAGATTCCCTTTCCCAGCAAAGCTGTTATTCAGAGTAGAAGAGATACAGACTTCCCTAGACAAACAAAAACTAAAGAAGTTAGTGATCACTGGGGTACCTGGGTGGCTCAGAAGTTTGGGAATCCGACTTTGGCTCAGGTCATGATGTCATGGTTTGTGAGTTGAAGCACCATATGAGGTTGTGTGCAGATAACTCAGAACCTGGAGTCTGCTTCGGATCCTGTATCACCCTATCTCTCTGCCCCTCTGCCTCTCTCTCTCTCTCTCTCTCTCTCTCTCTCTCAAAAGTAAAGAAAACAAAACAAAGCAAAAATAAAGGAAATTAGTGATAACGAAAGCAGCCCTATAAGAAATTCTAAGAGAGGCTCTGTTAGTGGAAAGCAGCAAGGTCTATAAAGACTAGAGAACATCACCACAAACACAAAATCTACAGATATCACAATGGTAGTAAATTCATATCTTTCAAATCACTGTGATTTTTAGTGCAATAAATGTCCCAATCAAAAGACATAGGGTATCAGGATGAATCTAAAAAGTAACAAAAACAAAACCAAACAAAAGGAAAACAATAAAAAAAAACCACAAGATCCCTTAACAAACTGCCTAGAAGAGACTCTTTTTAGACCTGAGGACACTTGCAGATTTGAAAGTGAGGGGATGGAGAACATTCTATCAAGCTTATTCATGTCAAAGGATTAGCAAATTAGGTTAAAATTTTTAAAAACATTTTTCATTTTTGAGAGATAGAGAAAGCAGAGCATGAGTACAGGAGGGGCAGAGAGAGAAAAAGAGGGAGACAGAATCGAAAGCAGGCTCCAGGCTCTGAGCTGTCAGCACAGAGCCCACCACGGAGCTTGAACTCACTGACCACAAGATCATGCCTGAGCCCAAGTCGGACACTCAGTTGACTGAGCCACCAAGTGCCCCAGAAAAACTAGATTTTAAAACAAAGACTGCAACAAGAAATGAAGAAGGGCATTCTATCATAATCCTAATGACTATCCATCAAGAAGAGCTAACAGCTATAAATATTTAGTTCACATTGGGACCACTCAAACACACAAATCAATAGTAAACATAAGCATATATTGACAATAATAAACTAATTGCAGGAGACCTTAATACCCTACCCACAACAATGGACAGATTATTGAAGCAGCAAATCCACAAGGAAACAATGCCTCTCAATGACACACTGAACCAAATGGACTTAACAGATCTGCTGAGAACATTTCATCCTAAAGCAATAGAAGACACATTCTTCCCATATGCACATGGATCATTCTCCAGAGTAGATGACATATGGAGCCACACATCAGTCTTCCACCGGTATAAAAAGACTGAGTTCATACCACAACACTATGAAACATGAAATCAAACACAAGAAGAAAATTGAAAAGCCCTCAAATACATAGAGATTAGGGGTACCTGGGTGGCTCAGTCGGTTGAGTGTTAGGCTTTGGCTCAGGTCATGATCTCATGGTTCATGGGTTCAAGCTCCGTGTCAGGCTCTGTGCTGACAGCTAGCTCAGAGCCTGCTTCAGATTCTGTGTCTGTCTGTCTCTCTGTCTCTCTGAACCTCCCCTGCTCATGCTGTCTCTATCTCTTAAAAATAAATTTTAAAACATTAAAAAATACTTAGAGATTAAAAAACAGCCAACCAGAAAAAGGAAATGAATGCATTAATTAGGCAATTAAAGGAATTTAAAAATACATGGAAACAAATACAAATGAACACAAGATAGTCCAAACCGTTTGGATGCACCAAAGGCAACCTTGAGAGGAAAATGCTTTGCAATTTGGGCCTATCTCAAAAGGCAAGAAAATGTCCCAAATAATTAGCCTCATGTTATACCTAAAGGAGATAGAAAAGCAGCAGCAAATAAAGCTCAAAGCCACCAGAAGAAACGAAATAATAAAGATTAGAAAGCATTAAATAATACAGAATCCAAGGTAAACAGTAGAGTAGATCAATGAAACTGAGAGCAGTTTTTTTGAAAAATAAACAAAATTGATAAAACCTTAGCCAGACGTCTCAAAAAGAAAACCAAGAGGACCTAAATAGAAGGACTCATGAACGAAAGAGGTGAGATTACAACAAACACCACAGAATTACAAACAAGTATAGGAGAATGTTATGAGAATTATATGCAACAAACTGGACAATCAGGAAGAAAGGGGGAAAATTCCACGAAATAAACTATGCAAACTCAAAGAGGAAGAAAGATTCCTTTTAAACAGGGCTGTTACCAGCCAAGAAATTGAATTGGTTTTAAACATCCCATTACAAATAAGAGTCCTGGGCCAGATGGCTTCACAGGGGATTTCTAACAGACACTTAAAGAGAGTTAATACCAAATTTCCGCAAAGTGTTACAACAGAAAAGGAAGGAAAGTTTCCACACACATTCTATGAAGCTAGCATTACCGTGATTATAAAGTCAGACCAAGACCTATCTAAAAAGGAGGCCAATATCCTTGAGGAACCTGGATTCAGAAATATTCAACAAGATACTAGCAAATGGAGTGCCACAGTACATCAAAAAATTATTTGGGTCACCTGGGTGGCTCAGTTACTTGGCTGTCTGACTCTTCATTGTGGCTCACATCAAGATCTCATAATTCATGACTTCTAGCCCCATGTTGAGTCGATAATGAGACTATGGACCCTATTTTGGGTTTCCTCTCCCTCGTTCTCTGCCCCTGCCCTGCTAGTTCCATCTTTCTCTGTGTCTCTGTCTCTCTGAAAATAAATAAACAAACATTTCAGAAGAAATAATGATTCACCATGATCATGTGGGATTTATTTCTGGGATGCAGACATGGTTCACCATATGGACATCAATGGGATAAACTATACTGATATTAATAAATAAAGGCTAAGTACCATATGATCCTTTTGAGAGAGGAAAAGCTCCATAGTTAATATCATCTTCAATGCAGAAAAACAGAGAGCTTTTACTTTAAGATAGGGACATGACACAGATGTCCACTCTCGCCACGGTTGTGTAACTTAGTACTCAAAGTCCTAGGCTCAGCAATCAGAAAGGAAACAGAAATAAGACTTCCAATTCGGCAAGGAAGATGTCAGAGTTTCTCTCTTTGTAGATGACAGGATAATCTCTCTACACAGAAGTCTGAAACACTCCACCAAAAAACTGCTAGAGCTGATATGTGAATTCAGTAAAGTCACTGGATATAAAATCAGTGTACAGAAATCAGTACAATTTCTACACATTTATAATGAAGCAGGAGAAATGTCAAGGAATTTATCTGATTTATAATTACACCCAAAGCACAAAGATACCTAGGAATAAACCTAACTAAAGATATAAAAAAATCTGTAAGCAAAAACTAGAGAAAGCTTATGACCGGAATTCAAGGGGACAAAAAGAAATGGAAAAACATTTTATGCTCATGGATTAGAAGAACAAATATTGTTAACACGTCAAGACTACCCAATGCAATCTACACATTCAATGCCATCTCTATCAAAAGAACACAAGCAATGGGACACCTGTGTGGCTCAGTTGGTTGAGAAGCCGACTTCGGCTCAGGTCATGATCTCACAGTTCGTCGGTTAGAGCCCTGGGTCAGGCTCTGTGCTGACAGCTAGCTCAGAGCCTGGAGCTTACTTCAGATTCTGTACCTCCCTCTCTCTCTGACCCGCCCTGCTCACACTGTCACTGTCTCTCAAAAATAAATAAAAACCATAAAAATTAAAAAAAATGAAAATGCATAAGAACACAAGCATTATTTAAAGAGCTAGAACAATCCTAAAATATATATGGAACCACAAGAGACTTGAATAGTCAAAGTGATTGCTAAAAGGAAACCATCAGGAGAGGCATCACAATTCTGGATTTGGAATGTATTACAAAGCTGTAATCATCAAGACAGTATGGTTCTGGCACAAAAACAGACACATAGATTCATGGAATAGAAGAGAGAATGCAGAAACAGACCCACAAGTATATGGTCAACTCATCTGAGACAGAACAGGAAAGAGAATCCAATGGAAAAAAGACAAGCTCTTCAACAAATGCTGCTGGGGGAACTGGACAGTGAAATGCAGAAGAATGAAACTGGACAAGATTCTTATACCATACACAACAATACATTCTAAATGAATAGAAGACCTAAATATGAGACAGGAAATCACTGAAATCCTATAGGAGAAATATTGAGGAAAACTCTCTGACCTAGGCCAGAGCCAAATCTTACTTCACATGTTTCCAAGCAAGGAAAATAAAAATGAAAATGAGCTATTGGCAGCTCATACAAAAAAAAATCATTCTACACAGGGAAGGGGAAGGAAATAATCAACAATACTAAAAGGCAAAAGATGGAATGGAGAGGATATTTGCAATTGACATAGCAGATAAGGGTTAGTATCCAAATCTAGAAAGAGGTTACCAAAATGAACACTGAGAAACCAAATAAACCAGTGAAGAAGTGGGCAGAAGGAATAAAGAACACACTTTTCCAAAGAAGACATCCAGATGGCTAACAGACCCCTGAAAATGCACTCAACATTACTCATCATCAGGAAAATACAAATCAAAATTCAATGAGATTTCATCTCACGTATGTCAGAATGGATAAATTACAGGCACCTGGTTGGCTCAGTCTGTTGAGCTTGAAACTCTTTCTTTCAGCTCAGGTTATGATCTCACAGTTCATGGGTTCAAGTCCATGTCAGGCTCTGCTCTACAGTGTGGAATCCACTTGGGATGGTCTCTTTCTCCCTCTCTGTCCGACCTTCCCTCCCTCATGCTGTCTCTTCTCTCACCTTCTCCATATAAATAAACTTAAAGAAAAAAGAAAAGGAATGGCTAAAATTCACAATTCAAGAACAACAGATTTTGACATGGATGCAGAGAAAGGCGAACCCTTTTGCAATGTTGAGGGGAATGCAAACTGGTGCAAACACTTGGAAAACAGTATGTAGATCCTTCAAAAATGTGAAAATAGAACTACCCTAAAATGCAGAATTAACACTACAATTTACTTATCAAAAGAATACAAAACTGCTGATTTAAAGGTGTGCATTCACCCCAATATTTACAGCAGTGCTATCAACAATAGCCAAATTATTGGAAGAGCTCAAATGTCTATCAACCAATGAATACAGGAGATGTCATACATATGAGGTCATATATATAACAATATATATATTGTGTAGACACACACACAAACACACACACACACACTGGACTATTACTCGCAATAAAAAGAACGAAATCTTGCGACGATGTGGAAGGAACTGGTTGGAAATGGATGGTATTTTGCTACCTGATGTGAGTCAGTCAGAGAAAGACAGATATCATATGATTTCACTCATTATGTAGAACTTGAGAAACACAACAGATGAAACAGGGGAAGGAATGGCAAAAGTAAATAAAAACAGACAAGGAGACAAACTACAAGAGACTCTTAAATATGAAGAACTGAGGGTTGCTGGAACAGAGGTGGGTGGGGTGATGAGTTAAATGATCGATGGGCATTGGAGAGGCATTTCTGTAGATGAGCACTGGATGTCATATGAATCTCTGGGTAGTATTCCTGAAACCAATACTACACTTTATGTTACCTAACTTGATTTCAAAATAAATAAGTAAATAAAATAACTATAAATGGATTAAATTCTTCAATCAAGAGATATAGATCAGTTGAATGGAAAGAAATGGCAAGACACACCTATAAAGTGCCTTCAAGAGACTTATGTCAGGGGCGCCTGGGTGGCACAGTCAGTTAACTCTCTGACGTTGGCTCAGGTCATGATCTCACAGTTTGTGGGCCCAAGCCCTGCATCGGGCTCTGTGCTGACAATTAGCTCAGAGCCTGGAGCCTGTCTTTGGATTCTGTGTCTCCCTCTCTCTCTGTCCCTCCCTGCTCATGCTGTCTCTCTCTCTCAAAAATACAATAATAAAAAAAAAACCATTAAGAAAAAAAGAGAGACTCACTTCAGCTTTAGGAACACAGTCAGCCTGAAAGTGCTGATGTGGAAAAAGATATTCCATGCAAACAGAAACCAAAGGAGAGCCAGGTAGCTATGCTTATATCAGACAAATAGACTAAGCCAAGGTCTCTAATAGGACACAGCAAAGGTCATTATGAAATAGGGGGTCATTTGTGGAGAGTTTTAGCTATATGGTGTTAGAAAAACACATTAAGTTTTCCCCACCAGGTTGGTTAATTAGGACATGAATAGTGTGTTTCTGTAACTCAAGTAGTACTTTCCACTTTTCAAACCAACACCTTTTCCCATAAATGTTGGTGTATCTGTAGGTTCTTCAATTAGAGCTTGTGTAAGGTTTTTGAACATCTGTATCTTAATGATAGGCTGTTCTCTAAATGACAGGCTGATATTCAAAAACCTAGTTCTGTAATTGGGGGGGGGGAATGCTAAATGGCAATTTCAGAAGAACCTTTTGTTTCAGATTTTGATGTGTGTGGGAGAACACTATTTTCATGAAAATTATGGTTCTTTCCTGTAACCAGCAGCCTATAGTTTGTCAAAACCAACAAGTACAGGCTAATTTACAGTAACCTGTTTTCTAACCTTTTGCTATTATACACTTCATTTTTCCCTCTTATGCTTTTCAATATACATTGCTATCTAGTATTTTAATCTCCAAAGAGGTTGTTTGTCCTTTCAGCCATAATACCCCTCTGTAACGTTTCTGATATTAACTTTGGGGCAGTTTCTCTTTGCTTAAAATTGAAACCCAAAAATAAGCACCACTACGGAAGGTTTATCCAGTCGAGCACTGTCCTTCCTTTGCTTCCACATCATCTCTATAAAAACCCGACCACCATCTCCTATGGAAGGAATATACTTAACCATTTGAAGAAACAAAAAAAATGGTCAGGTGCACTCTTGAACATTTGAGCATATATCAGTTCACCTTTTGACATTATACAGTAGCACCTTTCATTCTGAGCACCTTTCTCACATGGCCTAAACACCTTGCCCACTCCTAACATGGGCATAAAACTCACTAGGACACCTTTCCCTACCTCTCTCAGCCCACATTTGCTCATGCGCAGGAGACACTAATGTCACTTGGCCCTCACTTTCCCAGATTCCATTCTTGGTAATGGATCCCGACAGTGCCTGCATAGGTAGAATTTATGGCCACTTGCTGCACATGTGCAGAGAGGACCTGTGGCATACATTGGCCTTCTGTGGCCAAAACCTGCAGTCATGTGCTTCTCCCTTCACCTGCCCAGGTCTCCAGAGGACCAGCCTTGAATCCCATCTCAACCAAGCCCACACACCTGAGTTTACATTTCAAACGAGAAGGGATAGAGTCTCTGGACAGACTAATCCTCCCTTGCACCAATGTTATCTCACTGAGTTTTTCTGCCTTCTCTCATTTCTCCCCTTGGTATTATCAAACTTCACATATGTGCCCAAGGAGAATGCAGGCAAACCTGTCGAGCTTGACACCTCCCTCAACGCAGGTGAACCTGAGCAGATGGGGAGCAGGGACTGGCCATCCAGGATCATTCTCTTAATATAAACGCTCAGGCTCCCATCAATCCCACTACTGCAGTAGACCCTATGACATTCACAAATTCCAGTTTCATACTTCGGGGCTAACATTGTGGAGACAGCTAAGCTGTCCCAGAATTCACATCTTAAATAGTCCTTCTGTCTCCATGATGCCTGTGGAGAATGACAGTGCATGGGAATAAATTGTCTCTGTCAACATGACAGAGAATCTGTCATAAATGACGTGTTCACCACGAAATTAACTTCCGCTGCCAGTCCTTGATCCTCCCTTCTCAGAACAGCTCAGAGAACAGAGTTCCTAGCAGCTCAGCTTCCTGGATAGTCCACTGATAGTTGTAGTTTCCTGAGGCTCAGATTCAGGGAAAGAATTGCAAAGCACTTTCCATTTGGTGAGTCCCCTTCATCTTTCTGGTTCAAACAGTTTTTCCAAGGTAACACATAGCATCCACCTTCCATTCCTGGGGTGTCCCTTGATTTCCAACACATGGAAATTAACCAAATATATAAATGCAAATGATACTCATCCAATTTTCCTCAGAGGCTCTACTCCTCCCTTTATTTCTGTCTCCCATCTGCTCGCTATATTTGTGCCATGACATCCAAAATTGTTTTCAAGAGTACTGATAATTCAAAAGAAGGGAATCACTCTCTGCTCCAGAGACTCACCAGGAATCTAATCTTCCTGCAAAAATGAACTTAGTGTACCCAATTCCGATGGCTAGGGAAAGATTAACGTGCACAATGTAAGATTCCCAGGCCAGCGTCCTGGACAGAGTGCATCCTCATACACTTGGAGCATGTGGTAGATACTCAATAAATATCCCTTTGATGGAGGAGCCTTGCTCAGATACCACTGCCTTATTTAGTCCCTTTCCAACTTGCAGGGGATTTGCAGATAATAACATCTTCTCAAAATCTTTTAGTAATTTCCACTGGCAACAGCAGTACTTGTATTGAGATAAGATGGTTGGGTATAAGGCACTCAGGGGTGCTCTTCTGCTTTCCCTATCTTATTGCTACTGGAGATGAAGTCTGGAAACAGCAACCTCAAGGCTTGTTAAAAATACAAATTAATGACCTTCATCCAAACTTAGAGAAGTCATGATATCTCTGTGTGGGCCCCAGACTCTCTTTTTAATGAGAACCCCAAGTGATTTGTGTATACATGAAATTTTGACAAGCAATGTTGTAAATGTCATTCTCAGCTTTGCCTTCCCATTGGAATCTCCATGATAGTTTTTTGCACTATCATCTGTAATGTCCCAACCCCAAAGATTCTGGCACATAGGCCTTAATGGGGTCCAGCATCAATTAGGTCTTCAGGTAATGGCCAATGACTCCCCTGTGAGGCCAACATGAACACTGAGGCTCCCAGTATATTTCTGAGGACAGAGTACCGGGTCTCATCAATGTGGAGCCTCTATGGATAGGGCTGCACTGTGTAAGATATGATAGGGGAGCATCAGTACACCTCACATTCCTGATGTTGTACCTGACATTGTGTAAGTCTCCAGGAGACAAGTGCACCCATTAGTGGGACAGGAGTAATCACATTGGGGCCTCCATTAGAAACTCCCTATGTGTACAGATTTTCACATGATCCAAAAATGAACAGAAAAGCAGTCCAATCAAATAGACCCTAACTGGCCATGGAAGGCTTTTCAATGTTACTGTGAATGTCATGGAAGACATTGGGACAGAGTGTAAGCCTAAGAGGATGGAGGAGCACAGGAAGAGGAAGACAGGAGAGGTACCTCTCTGACCACCAGCGAAATAAACCTGGGCTTCTAGAATCATTCCATTCAAGCTGAGCTTCCCCAAACACATTTTAAGATTGAGTTTTCTCCATTAATTTTGGTCCCTCACTGTGTCATCTGCTTCCTTCATTCCCACTTACCTGGGTGTATGTTTTCTCACTCCTTTCTCTTCATTTGACAAGGCTCTTTCCGTTTCCAAAGAACCTGACCAGATCTCCTCTAGAGGCAGCAAGACCTATTGATAGCAAAATACACGACCCTGTCCTGAAAATCTACAATTTCAAATCCAGCACTATGCTCAGTAGAGAGTAGGACACATGACAGAAGTGTATAGAGAATTCTTTCTCCAAATGTTGTTTCCTGTTCATCTCTTTGGAACACTCAGTAAGACTTTTCAATAGTCAGCTGCCTCAATTCCACTTCTAAGTATTATTGAATCAAAAAATAAGGAAGACATATCAGATTTGAAACTGTGGGCAACAGTATCCTATGATATGTAGATTCTAGAATTATCACTAATTCACAGTGAAGGCAACATAGAACCTCAGGGAAGAGGAAGGTTTAAGTCAAGATAAAACATCATGAATACTTCCTTACACGGAAAAATGCCTGACTATTTCCTTGAAATGATGTCATTTGTGCCAAGTCATATTATAAAATTTTAAGACCATGAACACACAGTAATTATATGATACTGGTTTCCTTTTGCTGAAAATTTAAAACAGTAATAATGGGCGAAAATATCTTTCATACTGTACAAAATAAAATTGCAACTTAGGAGGTCCAGGACTAATATAAAATCTTCATTTGCAAAGGCTAGGATCCCCTGGAAATAAGGAGAGAGACTTCACTTTCTAGGGGAATCTGTCA
>NC_043704.1:8083286-8084998 GCF_006229205.1 Suricata suricatta
GAAGGACATCCTTCCCTTGTGGACAATGCAGGTGATCCTGGAAAAACGTCCTTAAGTGGAATAAGACATCAAAAGTGGCAAATACTATATTATTTCTATTATATCTGGAACCTAATAGCATTCCACTCCTACAGCAGAGTAGAATTGTGATTGCCAAGAGCTGAATGAAGGCATAGGAAGAGAGTGGGTCAAATGGTACAAAATTTCAGGTATGCATGAAATTCTGGAAATCTAAAGGACAGGATGGAGATACATGTAATTTTGTGTGTATTATACTGGACATTTGCTGCGAGAATGTATCCTTAATGTTCTCAACAAAAATCAAACCTTAAAAGTCCTGAGAAGCCTGTGTGACTCAGTTGGTTAAGCATCCAGTTTTAGCTCAGGTAATGATCTCAGTTTGTGGGTTTGAGCCCCGCATTGGGCTCTTTGCTGACAGCTCAGAGCCTGGAGCCTACTTTGGATTCTGTATCTCCCTGTCAGTCTGACCCTCTCCTGCTCACACTCTGTCTCTCTCTCTCAAATAAATAAAACATTAAAATTTAAAAACACAAAATTCCTAATTATATGAAGTGATGGGTATGTTACTTAGATTGATATAATCATGTCATAATATATACATCTATTTTTATTTTGTTACTTGAGCAACTACTGAAAATCTGCAGAAAGGAAAATAGGATTCTGGGAGAAGGCTCATGAAAAACAGGATTGAATAGGAAAGATAGAAATGAAGGAACTAAAAGATATAGTCAGTCCTCTGCTCCCATTCATCTGCTTCTGGGTTTTTGGAATTGTGAGCACCAGCCCTGGGAGATGAAAGGAACAACGACTCAGAATCTCCCCTTCTCTAATCTGTCCTATGAAAGGGGGAGATCCCAGAGCCAGTCCGGACCTGGACAGGGTCTCAGAAGGGGGTGGATATGGTGTGGGCAAGTGAGGGAGCTGGCTGCAGGCTCTGGTGTCTCTGTCTCTGGGATGCTTCCCGCTGTGTCAGTCCTAAGCCCGCCCAGAGAATGTTAACACCAGAGTTCATATTATGTGAATCTATTTAGTCTCTTTCCTTTCTATTTCATAAAATAAAATAGAAAGCAACTTTACATAAACAGAATTTTCTGAGACAATTGTGGGAAGCAGCAGCGAGGAGCCAGTAAGGAGACTGTGATGGAGCAAAGCTCTCGTGCCCTTACAACCCTTGCGACTGATCCAGTTCCTCAGGGGCTAATTCACTTGAGTTAAGATGTTTTTGCACCAATGTCCTTCAAGCTTCTTGAATAGAAATGTTATTGTACAAATGTCCTTCATGCTTTGGCATTCTTATAATAACAATAAGAAGAGAGTGTAAAGTTCCCAGGAATACGGCACAACAATAATCATGAAAACAGAAGAAGTTTTGTCTAGAAAAAAACCTTCTCTTAGTTGTGACTGTTTGTATTAAACTTCTTGCATGTGAGAAATAAAGTGGCAATATGGGCATCACTCATGTTGTCTCTCCCGTTCCCATCCTTTGATTCTCTTTTCTTTTCCTCCTTCCCTCCCCCTCACGTCCTTGCTTCTGTATGCCCATGCACGCACTACAGAGAATTATGTTAGAAAACTTGAATTCTTAATGAGAATATAAAATAAATGCCACTACTACTGCTGCAAAGAAAAAACTCTTAAAAAAAAAGAACAACTCTTTGGTTCAAGAATGACCCTTCAGAAGTGACACCACA
>NC_043704.1:8085098-8086670 GCF_006229205.1 Suricata suricatta
CCCTATTTGTTCATGTTCCTTAATCTAGTTTACATAGATGCATGACACACCCAGACAGGACTTCAGTATATAATCTTGACCTTTACTGGGGACCCCAACACATCCCCATATTGATCTGTACCAAATGATTATTTTCAACAATTTGCAGGTCATAAATTCATGACAGGAATTCCTCATGCTGTATAGACAGCCTGGTCATAGAGAATGGAGAGAGAGCCCAGATATGGAACTCAGGAATGTTTCAAAAGCTGAATTTGACTAGTCCAAAATAAATTTGCTAGGCAAGACCTGCAGAGTAGAGAAGTAAGGTTTGCAAGTTGTAAATGCACAGCATTTCACTAGGTAATGAGGGCGCAGTTCCTAGCTACGTCAAGTCAAAATTTACCTGAGAAGTAGCCATTTCTTCCTCTCCCTTCTGCTCCCGAGTGCTTTCTGAGGTAACATTCTGTGGAGATATCACACCTGTAGGCCTTTAAAGGCCTCAGCATAGCCTCTTCCCCTGCTCTCATCACTTCAGAGGCAGAAAAATCCTGAAATGCTCAAACGCTCACCCTCCCAATGACTTTGTCACAGGAAAGAGACAGAAAAAATGGAACTCCTGCATGCCGACTTCCATGTGAGTTTCTCCTTCCCGGTTTAGGGAGTCCTCCCCTCCAACAGACAGCCACACATCCTGCCACACCTCGGGGAACCTAGGCTGCCCTCACCTGTCCCGTCCAAGTCCATGCCCAACAGACTATCATCGTCTCTTCAACTGAAAGCCAGACACAGCCCGCCCAAATACGTCTGTGAATCCTCATGCTAACCCTGACCTCCCCTAAGAATCTTCTGGAGCTCAGAGTTAAAGCAGCACCGATGCTCTCATCCTGACCAATAGAGACTCTGGCAGAAGGCACAGGTGATGCTGGTTCTTAAAGCTCGCCATGGGATCTTTACTGTAAACCCAGGCTGATAGGCAGTTTGCGCTTTCAAGTCGTCATGTGCATATAAATCATTTGGTGTTCCAGGTCCCTTAGAAGAAATGGTGATTCCGCAATTTGGAATGAGGTCTGTGAATTGACATCTTTCACCAGTTCTTTGTAAGTGCTCATCCTGCTCCCTGAGACCCACGTTTAGTGGCACAAACGCAACCTCAGCACACCTGAACCCCCCATAGCCACCACCTGATGTTAACACAGACAATTCCTGCTGAGTTCCAGGGAAGAGTATACCACGTAGGTTCCACTGTTGTGAGTTAACTGTTGATTCCCAGTGAAGACCACCATCACCAAACTGCAGGACCACATGCTTTCATTGCACTTGAAAGGTTACTGGAAGAAGATTCTGGAATACACTAATGTCTGAACCAATCTCCATTTGGAAAACAATATGTAGAAATCAATCACTGCAATGTGGATTGAGCACTAATTTCCTGTTTATAGTGAGTTGATGGTGTGCCCTGAGGGAACTTCACATACATGGTGTGACTTAATCCCGATAATATCCTGTGGGTTGCCCACTAGGCATCCCACAGTAACCACGGAGATGTAGGTACTGGGCCTGACCCGTTTTCCATCTTCTGTTTACCTATGG
>NC_043704.1:8086770-8091635 GCF_006229205.1 Suricata suricatta
CCTTACAAAGGTAACCTTTCTGTCCAGCATGGATTGTCTTATTGATATGTAGTCTTGATGACTGACTAAGTATGTTCCCAGGTTCATTGCATGTGTATGGGCTTTTCCCCACATGAATTCTCTTCTGATCACCAACACTGGAGGACTGGTTAAGTATTTCCCCACATGCGTCATATTTAGAATGATTCTCTCCTACATGTGTACTCTTACTTGTAATGAGGTTGGCGCTTTGATCAGAGACCTCCCCACATGGATGCCATTCACCACCGTAGTCTGGAATAGGAGTCCCCAGGTGTGCTTGACGCCCCTCACTGTCCCCATCCTTGTTCCGGTCTCTCATTAAGTGTCCATCCTCAAGGGCACTACTTTTACACCCATCCACTGACATTCTTTGGATAGAAGTTCCTGTAAACGTCTCTGAAAGGAGGCTGTCAGTTTCATTTGAAAATACAGCTGAAAGGTAAAAATGAAAGTAAAGGCATTCCACTTGCTACTGTCTGATGCTTAGAATTACAATTTGTCATACACAAAACTGAAATCAGAAAAAGTCAACTTCAGGAAAAAGGAATCACTACTTTTCCTTTATCTCAAAATACTTCTCTTCTTTAATGTTTATTTATTTTTTGAGAGAGGGAAAGAGAGTGTGAGAGAGGAAGGGGCAGAAAGAGAGAGAAACACAGAATTTGAGGCCGGCTCCACTCTCTGAGCTGCCCGCACAGAACATGATGGGGGTCATGAACCCACAAACGATGAGATCATGACCTAAGGTATAGTCTGACTTTTGAGTGACTGAACACCCAGGAGCCCCAAGACATTAGTTTTTCACATCACTCAGATTTTATGTTAATGTAATCCGCATCTTTTTTAATAATGCTATTGTTGGCATATTTTGCAAGTTTGATGTTGTTTGTATGTTTAGCAATGAAAGGCTTTGGGGAGCGTGGGTGGCTCAGCAAGCGTTGCCCGTCTGACTCTCGGTTTCAGCTCAGGTCGTCATCTCATCCTTTGTGACTTCCAGCCCACATCCCCGTCTGCACTGACAGTGTGGAGCCTGCCTGGAATTCTCTCCTGTCTCTCTGCCCCTCCTCCACTCTCTCTCTCTCCATCTCTCAAAGTAAATGGGAAAAAGAAAACCTCAAAAGAAATGCACGTTTTTGCTTGCTTGATTCTGAAAATTGAGTTATACCCTTAAATTCTGTATAATAATGTCTTTTAAGTGCTAAATACATAGGGGCTTTTATTAGAGATTTCCGGGGTGGATATTGATGAATATACGTTGCAATTCTCCTCTGCATGGAAACCAGCTAATAAATCAAAATGGGCCCTCTTTCATTTTTACACACTGAGATTTTAGTCTTAGACCTACAGAGGTGGGTAGGTGGCTCAGTAGGTGAAGCGTCGGACTTGGGCTCAGGCTGCGATCTCAGAGTCTATGAGTTGGAGCCTTGGGGAGGACTCTGTGCTGACAGCTCGGAGCCAGGAGCCTGCCTCTAATTTGGTGTGTCCCTCTCTTTCAGCCCTCAATGCCTGCTCTGTCTTTCAAAAATAAACATTACAAATGATACTTAAAAGTTTTTGATACAATGAATCATAATGTAATCTCATATACAACTACGCATAACATGAAAACATATATGACAAAGCCACAGAAACTTCCTATTACACATGACAAAATTATAAAATGATTCAATGATTAAGAAAAAATGAGTAGAGATTTTATTATAGGCTGCAAGTTTTTAATTCTAAATGTTCTATCTCCCTTGTGACATTAATTTACGTAGAAATTCCAGGGAAATAAGAAGAGATTTAAATTATTTTATGATTGAGGAATGGAACATATAGAGTGGAAATTTTGTATTTTAGTTAATACCATCAAAAATGAAATTTTCTTACTTTTTGTAAGTTTATTTTAATTAATTTTGAGAGACCAATAGGGGAGGAGCAGAGAGAGAGGGAGACAGGATTCCAAGGTTGCTCTGTGCTGTCATCACTGAGGCCTATGCGGGACTCTGACTCACTTACTGTGGGATCATGACATCAGCTGAAGTCAGATCCTTCAGCATCTGATCCACACATGCGCCCCAAAAATGGAACTTTTGAAGTGAAATAAAGGGTTAGATTTTCTCATTTTAGGAAGGTACTTGATCAACTGACGAAACTGGTGGGTCTTAATTTTGTATGATTAGGATTAAAGCCTCCATATATTGGAAAGCATTAAGCAGAAATTAGATGGTCTCTGTTCCCAGTGTTCCTGGGATTTCTGCACCAAAGCCCAATATGCCTACTGCTACCCTGACACACTTTTCACTCAAGGCAAACACTCAGAAATGAACGACTATAGACTTCCTCAGAAACACAGAGAATACCCCAAATCCTCAAAGCAATGGAGAGCCAAGGAGATTATGGAGGCCCTCACTGTGGACGTGAAGGACCTTTACATGGAACTGAAGGAGAATCCTTAGAGATGTGTGAGGGTGTGATGTATTGGAAAGCAGCTGTGCCTCTGTGAAATGAATTGACATAAAACTAGGTTTTCCAAACTGATTTCCATTCCAGAATGGCTGCTCAAATCACATTGTATGGTCTTTCTTCATCCTTCACATTTGGACCTCAGCTCTGTCATCTGCCTCATTCATTCCCACTTACCTGGGTATAAGGCTACTGTCTCCTTTCTCTTCACATTCCAAAGCTCCCTCTTTTGTTCCAAAAAGGTGATCAGGTCTGGCTTTGACACAACAAGACCTGTTTGTTAGAACAAAAGAATAGAGTATTGCTGGAAATTCTACCTTTCAACCCAGTATTGGACTCAGTAGAGAGAAAAGAGGACATTCTCGATTCTGGTAAATCATGCCCAAATGCTGTTGCCCAACAGCACCTTTGGAACACACAGAATGGATTACCAAGTCTCACATCCTGATCTCTACTTCTGAGTCTTCCCACTCCCAACATGAGTAGAAATTCATGTGGAAAACAGAAATATCATTTTATGCCACTCAATACTTAGAAAGGCCATCCATCTATGGAATGATGATGTGACTCTAAGGAAGGGAAATCTCCCCTGAAAGGCAACATCATGAAGACTTTTCTCTACATCTGCCAACCCCTCCTTCTTTCTTTTCTGTCGGGATTTGAATCCCAGTCATGCAAGAGAAAGCTTCTAAGAGACAGTCTCCACAGGAAGGAACAAAACCCTTGAGTGGGGCTTGGGAAATCTAGAGGGAGTTAGCCTCACCCAAGAAGACGAGGTGTCCGTAGGTCTCTAACATTACATCTCTGTACAGTTCCCACTGACTGTGGTTCAGGGATCCCCACTCCTCCTGAGAGAATTCGACAGCCACATCCCTGAAGGTCAGCAGTCCCTGCAACAAACGCCACAGTTACCAAGTGGACACAGCAGGAGGTCCTAATGGTACCAAAGATGCAGGAGGGAGATCAAGTCACCAGCTGGACCCCACGACCCGATCTGCACTGCTTACCTGCATGTGCCCACAGTCCTCAGTCCCTCATTTTACTTAGCCTCTTATTGACACCTCCCTTTTACTGCAGGAAAAATACTCATGAGCTCAGTGTGCTGTGGTGGAAATACATAAGGTGATGACTGCCCTGGGGAAGAGCTGACATGGCTCAATTTGGGCTTAGCCCCTGAGTCACGTCTATGCAGATGAACATCAGAGTAAAGCATGGAGTGAACACAGTTACTTTTCAAAAATGTTTATTTCCTTAAAGAGAGAGCACGAGTATGGGTGGTGCAGAGAGAATTCAATCTGGGCTCCACGCTCAGGCTCCATGCTCAGGAAGGAGCTTGACTTGTGGCTTGATCTCAAGACTGTGTGATCCTCACTTGAGCCTAAATCCAGAGATGGAGGCTTCAGGGAATGAGCCACCCAGGAGCGCCCTTGACCTCATTTTAAGACTTGGATCACGCCCCAAGGAGGAGCACAACTGCCGTTTACTATTTAACAGACAGAAAATGTATAGAACTGTGTTCTTAAGGCTCAAGTGCAAATGTATTCTCAGCTTCCCCTTTCTAAATATCCAACCTAAATACATGGAATCCATTCTGAGGCGCCTCAATGGCTCAGTCTTCTGCCTCTTGGTTTCAGTTCAGGTCATGATCTCCCAGTGTGCGAGTTCGAACCCGCACCAGTGCTGATGGTGCAGGGACTGCCTGAGATTCTCGCTGTGCCTCTCTCTCAGCCCCTCCTCAGCCCTTTCTGTCTCTCAAATAAAGGTAATAAATTAAAAAAAAAAAAAAGGAAACCATTCCCCTTCCTCTGTGAGTCTCTAGTTTTGAAGTTATACCTTGTGATCTCCTTATTTCTTGCAAATAAATTTTCCTTTGTCTGACATCCCCACCTGGTAGAATTTTTATGATTCATTAAGGACTAAACTCCTGTTAGTTCAGTTATATTAGGAGTGCTGGGTTTGGCTTTGATGAATTTCTTACTTTCTGAAGTAGGACAATTGCAGACACAGTATTATGCTCTAATATGTTCTTTAACTTTGAGGTAAAAACCGATATAAATATTATTCAAGAGAATTTGTAAAATATAGGCATCAACACAAGCATACACACTTTATTATTATTTTTTAAAATACACATAAAGAGAGAAAAAGTGCAAGTAGGGGGTGTCAGAGAGAGAGGAAGGCAAAGAATCCAAAGCAGGCTCCAGACTCTGAGCTGGCAGCACACAGCCTGAGGCGGGGCTTGAACCCACATACCATGAGATCATGACCTGAGCCAAAGGCAGGCCCTTAACTGACTGAGCCAGTCAGGCACCCCCTAGGCATACACACTTTTGCATTCTGCGTTTACATCAATGGCACCGGTGGTTTCTATTTGTAAAAAAATTTTGTGACTGTAT
>NC_043704.1:8091735-8099005 GCF_006229205.1 Suricata suricatta
TTAGGTCATGATCTCATGGTTTGTGTGGATGACCCATGCCTTGCCCTTCACGCTGTCAGTACAGAGCTTGATTAGTGTGCTCTTTCTCTTCTCTTTCTGCCCCTACCCTGTTCTCTCTCTCAAACAAAGACAATTTGGAGCACCTGGGTGGCTCAGTCCGTTGAGCAGCTGGCTTCAGCTCAGGTCATGATCTCACGGATTGTGGGTTTGAGTCCCGTGTTGGGCTCTGTGGTGACAGCTAGCTCAGAGTCTGGAGCCTGCTTCAGATTCTGTGTCTCCCTCTCTCTCTGACCCTCCCATGTTCGGACAGTCTCTGTCTCTCAAAAATAAAAAATAAAAAAGCATAAAAAAATTAAAAAGGATAAATACCTGCCCTTCCCATTTATTGAAAGCATTAAATGGCATGAATGCCTGAGGCTAAGCTTTTTATAGACAATCATTACTACTAAGATTAGAATTGTAACTTCTAAGAGTCCACGTTCTGGAAAATTGTTATCTATGACAAATCATTTACAAAACACACGCTGCTCTTTCTGCTCCTGTACCTATCACTATACATAAAGCTAGAGAAGCAGAGCGGAGATGCCTCCCTAGGGATCAGAAAGAAACTTGAAGTTCTCTCACTCCCTTTCACAGTAACCGTCCATCCTTCAGGGACCACTGCACCAGCTGATCTGGACTCTAGAACCTTGTAAATCCACATAAAATAACACTCCAAGGCATGAATTTATAAACGAGTGACATGGAAAACAAGAGACTACATTTTTCCCATGAGGAGAGGAACTTGTATAAATCCTCCATGATACATAGAAGGATCAGAATATGCAGAGATAGGATCGAGAATTGTCAGCAGGCTGTATTCTCAGTGCAGAGCCCCATGCAGAATTTATTCTTTCCCAATGCCTCTCTGCCCAACTGTTGTTACTCTGTCTCAAATTAGTTAAATGGCTACTGAAAAAACATCTAGTTTCTTACATTTACTGGATGCAGGACAAAATATTCTACAAAGGGGAGAATAATATGTCCCCAAGACTGTTTGAGTTTGTGTGTGTGTGTGTGTGTGTGTGTGTGTGTGTGTGTGTGTGTGTGTGCGTGCCTGTGTGCCTGCGCGCGCGAGCGCATTGATGTATGCAAACTTTTGGAATCTAGTCATTACTAATGCTCAGAAAGTACTGCTATTGGCTGTTGCTTTAACCTGTAATATCTGGATTGCATATAAACCCCACTCATTTCTTGTTCTTTGATAATTCTTTCCATGGAATTCTACCTGTTTGGTATTTGCTAATACCTTCTTAGAAATGCAGACTCAGTTTCCCATTCTAACTCCTGAATCAGACAAAACCCGATCTCGACATCACTGTTGTGAATTGCTAATTCACATTAAAACTTGATACTTAGAGGGATGCCTGTACTGGTGGCTCAGTCAGTTAAATGTTCGACTTGAATGCAAGTCACGATCTCACGGTTCCTGAGGTCAAGCCCTGTGTCAGAATCTGTGTTACCATCTTGGAGCCTAGAGCCTTCCCTGGATTCTGTGTCTCCTGCTCTCACTGCCTACACTTCCCCTGCTCATGATCTGTCTCTCCCTCTCAAAATATGTAAACATTCAAAAAATAAGAAATACGTAATTGGATAACTACATCTCTAACCCACTAAAACGTTCATACGAAGAAATAGACACAACTTATACTGTATGATATAAATGCAGTCCTCAAACGTGTGTGCCTCTGTCAGCACCTTCAGTTCACAGTTTATCTGGCAAGAATAGAGTGTTCACAGTGGTTCTGTGAAACATATGCCACCTTATTACCTCAAAGGAAGAAAAGATGTAATGTATATAACTGTTAAAAATGAACTTACTGCTGAAAGCAAAATCTCACCTAAGCCAGAACCATGTATCCCACCTCCTTCTTTCATCTGAGGTGCCATTATGAACACTGCCCTGTCCCCATGGTAACTGTGGCATTTATTGCAGGGGCTGCCGACATTCAGGAATGTGGCCATAGTATTCCCTCAGGAGGACTGGGGAGGCCTACGCCTCCCTCAGCGGGATGTGTACAGGGATGTGATGCTAGAGAGCTATGGACACCTGCTCTTCTAGGGTGGTGATGACCTACTCTATCTAAGCCGGCATGAGTTGCCTCCATGGTGAACGACAGGTAGAGAATGCACTAGTTGGAATTGTCACTCAAAAGAAATTTGCAACGAATGAGGGGATTAGGGGAAAAACTACCAAAGTGGACAGGGATAAATATTCCTTTGGATCAGGATTACAATGAATATCTGAAAGGGGAGTTTTATCATCCTATGTAGACGTGGGTACAAGGCAAGTGCAAGCACATGTATACTGAGGAAAGAAGCTGAAATGTATATCGTATGTTGTATTAATGAAGGCTGGGCTCCACAATGGGTGGAGATTTTGACATTACACTGAGGTCCTGGTAAATGTTTGACACTTTATAGTCCATCTCCTAGGTGAAGCTGTCCTGGACCTAAACTGGTCTATGCTGGCCAGTGCTCTTGGAATTTGCATCCAAAATATAAAGTTAACTCAAGAACCCAATGTCATGTTGAGAAAGAAGAGCAAAGCTGGAGGCAGCACAATGCCAAACTTCAAACTGTATTACAAAACGACTCATCAAGACAGCATGGTTCTGGCAGAAGAGCAGGCCCAGAGATTATTGGAACAGAATAGAGAACCCAGAATTGGACCCACGACTCTATGGACAACTGCTCTTCAACAAAGAAGGAAAGAGTATCCAATGGAACAAAGACAGTCTTTTCAGCAAGTGGCGCTGAGAACACTGGACTGCAGCATGCAGAAGGATAAACGAGAACCAGGTTCTTATACCATATGCACGAATGAATTTTAAACGAATGAAAGTTCTAAATGTGAGACAGAAAAGCATCAGCATTTTAGATGCGAGCACAGGCAGCCACTCCTTGACCTTGGCTACCGCAACTTTTTACTAGACATGTCTCTGGAGGTAAGGGAAATGAAAACAAAAATGACAATTGGGACCTCATCAAGATTATAAACGTCTGCTGAGTAAAGAAAACAATCAACAAAGTTAAAAGGCCACCAATGGAATAGAAGATGATATTTGCAAATGATATATGGAATATACAATTAGTATCAAAACCTCTAAAGAAGCTATCAAGTTCAACACCTAAGACACAAATACTCCAGTTAAGAAATGTGCAGAAGACATAAAGAGTCACTTTTCCAGAGAAAGCTCCCTGATGGCTAACAGACACATTGAAAGATGCTCAACACTGTCCATCATCAGGGAATTACAGATCAAAACCACAATGAGCTACCACCTCACACCTGGTGGCTAAAATTAACAACTCCAGGAACAACAGGTGTTGGCAAGGACATGGATAAAGGGAAACGCTTTTGCACCGCTGGTGAGAGTTCAAACTGGGGCAGCACCTCTGCAAAACAGTATGGAGGATCCTCAACAGATGAAAAATAGTATTACTTTATGACCCAGTAACATCTGTGCTAGGTATTCACCCAAAGGATACAAAAATCCTGATTTGAAGGGGCACTTGCCCCCCAATGTTTATAGCAGTTCTATCAAGAATATTCAAATTTTGGAAAGATCCCAAATGTTCATTAACTGATGAATAGACAAAGAAGATATGGTATAGATATACAATGGAATATTATTTGGTGATCACAAAGAATGAAATCCTGCTTATTGCAATAAGCTGAACTAGTGTGTATTTTACTAGGTGTGATAAGTCAGTAGAGAAGGACAAATATAGGATTTCACTCATGTGTGGAATTTAAGAAACAAAACAGATGAACATAGGGGAAGGGGAGGAAATATAAAATAAAAACAGAGAGGGAGGCAAACCTTAAGACACTTAATTACAGAGAAAAAACCTAGGGTTGTTGGAGGGGAGGTTGGGGGGGGATAAGCTAATAGGGCATTGGAGATAAAGGAGATGAGCACAAAGTGTCATATGTATGTGATGAATCCCTGGGGTTTAGTCCTGAAACCAATACGAGAGAGTATGTGAAGTAACTTGAAATTATTTATTTTTGTAAGCTTATTCATCTATTTTGAGATTTAGTGAGCAGGGAGCAAAAGAGAGACAGAGATAGACCAGAGACAGGAAAGAGAAAGAGAAGGAATCCAAGCAGGCTCCCTGGTGTCAGCACAGAGTCCAAAGCCAGGCTCAAACTCACAAACCCTGAGATCTTGACTTGAGCTAAAACCAAGAGTCAGATGCTTAACCAACTGAACCACTGAGGCTCTTCCACTATCTTGAATTTAAAGAAATAAATGAAAAAAAGAAATACTGTCAAAAATATACCAAAACATATGTATGCACCCCTGAGTATTTATTGCAGCATTCATTATAAAAACTATGAAATGGAACGAATCCAGTGACCATCAATCGATGAATGGAGAAAGCACAACTGGAATATATACACCATGGAATATTACTCAGCCATAAAAATGGAGGAGTTGTTTTCTGTCCGCATCATTGCCTAAAGCTTCATCTTGTAGAACATTGTGTGTGAGGCGTATGAAGGTGGAGAACCTATCCTTACGAAAGCACAGAGAGAGTAATATTTCATATAAATTAACAGTATATTCGTTTTCTTAGTGTTTTACAACTTTGTATTCAAATACTTATATTACAACACTGAATTCCTCTCATTTTGAATTGGAGAAACTACAATTCAGCCTCTCATCAGAAGTAGGTAGTTGTGTTTTCTAAAATGATTTTTATTTATTTTTGACAAGTGGTTCTTATGAAAATGTAATAATATTTCGAATACTGCATTGTGACTATGACTGTCATATTGTATGCCAATAACAATTTTAGCATGAGCCACTCACTAGTTTAAAGGCTAGTCTACCTTGAAGCAACATCATTGATTGTACTAGGCTACCATAAAGCAACGATATTTCCCAATCCTCATTATCAAAGCATGAATCCTGATACCTCTCAATAACTAGAAATATCTGGGACGCCTGGGTTGCTGAGTCAGTTAAGCATCCGATTCGGCTGAGGTCGTGATCTGTGGTTCACGGTTTAGAGGTCTGCTTTGGGCTCTGTGCTGACAAGAGTTTGCTTTGGATTTCGTGTCCCCCTCTACCTCTGCCTTCCCCCCACTGAAAAGAAAAGAAATACTAAAAACAAGTCTCTCTCCCAAAATAAATAAGCTTTTAAAAATAAGTCTCTCTGTCAAAAATGAATATACATTAACATACATAAATAAAAATGAATTTCTTTTTCCTGTAAAAACAAAGATAAGGTTTACATTCTTTGAAGAAACAGGAGGGTTGCTGGAGGTCTTGCTGGGTACATTTTAAAACTAATTAAGTTCATGGGGCAGGGGTGCAAATCCACATGTAGGGTTTGGTGCTTCCTTTTTAAGAATGTATCCTGGAAGGTTCCTTTTTGTATGAGTGTGATTCAGATCACTGCTGTAGGGAAAAGAATTAGTGATTTCTAGATGTTGAGATAAATAACCTCGTGATGTTTCATATATTCAGCTTTAGCGTCCCTTCTTAAGTTACCATCAACCTTTACCGTAGATGAGGGACAACTCTAATATTGGGTGACATTAAATGGCATAGGCTACTTCTGAAATTCTCATTTCCACTCCTTTGTATGTATCAGTAATACGTGCAAGTGGAGGGCTTTTCTCAAAGTGTAATCCATTACTTTTTAAGCGGGATCCTTTTATTACAAATATCTATGATTTATTCAGGATTTTGACGGTTACAATTTCTCCTATTCTCATTTGAGAATTTTTTTAAACATGCT
The DNA here is from genome assembly GCF_006229205.1 of Suricata suricatta. Classification (NCBI taxonomy): domain Eukaryota; kingdom Metazoa; phylum Chordata; class Mammalia; order Carnivora; family Herpestidae; genus Suricata; species Suricata suricatta. The sequence continues at coordinate 8,097,532 of NC_043704.1, forward strand.
TCCATTTGTATGAGAGTGTCCACAACATCAGTTCATTTTGTTTTGGGTTTTGATTTCTGTTTTAGCTTTGTGGGTAACAATTTTCAACAGAGTAGATTTTAACAAGGAGTTTAATTCAGATAGGAATCAGCCATATGTCAGCTGCCAATAACTTACATGTATGTTTGTCTGTATTAATATTACCCATATATTCTTGTTCATGATTTCCCTTGCTTGTGTCTATTCATGGCTAGTGTGCTCAGTGGTTGTTTTCTGCTGGCTCTGATGTGTGGACAATACTTCAAAGTTTATGTCAGTAAAATGTGGGGCCAAATGGAGTGGGTGCCTGGCGGTATACGATGAAAGTTACATCTGTCACTGTCTAGGAGTCCATCAGGGCTGGGCTGGGGTCTTTCTGGCTCAGGACACTGCTTGAGGCTTGAGGGGGTAGTTTCAGGTCCCTTCAGGGGCTTTGTCCTCAGCGTCTCCCTCCTGAGCCAAGACACAATCTGGAAGGAACCCAGGGAGAAAGTTTCAAGTCAACATGGAGGCAGCCAAAGTCTTCTTTCTTGCCTTTAATGTTGTCAGCCATGAGTGGGAGAAATGGGTCTGTCTAGGGCCACTGGAGCCAAGTGCCCTTGAACCCCTGGGTCCTGCTTCCAAAGTCATAACCACCATCTATCTAATAAATATATCCCCCAACTCCTATAGTTAACACCTGTGTATGTGTGTGTTTTGTTACCACTTAGCATAGCCTTTCCTAACAAATGACCGTTTTTTAAAAATAAGAACATTTTTAAAATAGTTTTTTATTTTTGAGAGAGCTAGAGTGAGTGATCAAGAGGTCAGGGGTTGGGGAGAGAGAGAGGGAGACATAGAATCTGAAGCAGGTTCTAGTCTCTGAGCTGTCAGCACAGAGCCAGACATAGGGACGCAAAGCCAGAAACCGTGAGGTCATGATATGAACTGAAGTCACACGTTCAACCCACTCCGCCATGCAGGCATCATTCCCCTAGTAAATTTCAAGTGTACAATACACTAGTGTTAACTCTGGTCACCATGCTCTAAACTTCAGTCCTACACATCTGCATCAGTAAGCCTTTTACCATTTGATCCAATGTCTGATCATTTCCCTGTCCTTTGCCCCTGTCAAGAAACATGCTAGTATTTATCATTTGTTTCTTTAGATTCCACATACATGTGATTTTGAAGAGGGACTTGAGGCAGGCTGAGGGGCAAAGCACAGGCTAGCACATCCCCCTCCTTGGACCCTCCAGGCTACCCCCAAACAGGAAAGGACAAAGAAACAAACAAACATGTAAACGGAGAAGAGTCTACAGCAACTTACCAGAATAAGGCAATCCCATCATAGCGTAGGTCCAAAAACGCCCTACTGTCTCAATGGTAATGCTTTGCTGGAGGGAAAAACAGCCTTAGCATGAGAAGACCTAGGTCTCCAGTAAGTCTGTAACATGTGAAAGTCTCTCTGGAAACT
>NC_043704.1:8099105-8100690 GCF_006229205.1 Suricata suricatta
TCTATCGACAGGATCATATGGTTTTTATCCTTTCTTTTGTTAATGACATGGATCACATTGATGGATTTGCAAATATTGAACCAGCCCTGTAACCCAGGAATGAATCCCACTTGATCATGATGGATAATTTTTTTAATATGCTGTTGAATTCAAGTTGTCAGTATCTTATTGAGTATTTTTGCATCTGTATTCATTAAGGTTTGGGTATCAAGGTGATGCTGTCTTCGTAGAATGAGTTTGGAAATTTTCCTTCTCTTTCTATTTTTTGGAATAGTTTGAAACGATGGGTATTAACTCTGCCTTAAATGTCTGGTAGGATTCCCCTGGGAAGCCATCTGGCCCTGGGCTCTTATTCGTTGGGAGATTTTGGATGCCAGATTCGATTTCCTCACTGGTTATTGGTCTATTCATGCTTTCTATCTCTTCCCGTTTGAATTTTGGCAGTGCATGTGCATTCGGGAAATTGTCCATTTCTTCTAGGTTGTCCAGTTTGTTTGCATATAATTTTTCATAGTAATCTCTGATGATTGCTTGAATTTCTAAGGGATTGGTTGTAATAGATCCTATTTTATTCATGGTTTTGTCTATTTGGTTGATATCTCTTATCTTTCTGAGGCCCTGGCTAGAGGTTTATCAATTTTGTTTATATTTTCAAAGAACAAACTATTGGTTTGATTGATCCACTCAGCTGTTCTTTTGCATTCTATGTTGTTTATTTCTGCCCTGGTCTTTATGATTTATTTTCTCCTGCTGTGTTAGTGGTGCTCTTGCTGTTCCCCTTCTAGTTCCAGTGGGTGCTGTGTTTGAATTTGAATTTGCCCTTTTTGTAGTTTGTTGAAATAGGCCTGGATTGCAATATACTTTCCTCTTAGGACTGCCTTTGCTGCGTCCCAGAGATTTTGGATTGTTATATTTCATTTTCATGGGTTTCCATATATTTTGTAATTTCTTCTCTAATTGCCTGATTAGCCCAATCATTCTTGAGTCAGGTGGTTTTTAACCTCCACATCTTTGTTGATTTTCCAGACTTTTTCCTGTGATTGATTTCAAGTTTCATAGCATTGTGATCTGAAAGTGTGCATGGTATGATTTCCATTCGTTTATACTTATGGAGAGCTGCTTTATGACCCAGTATGTGATCTATCTTGGAGAATATGCCATGTGCACTCGAAAAGAAGGTGAATTTCCTATCTTCAGGATGCAGAGTTCTAAATATATCTATCAGTTCCATCTGTTCCAATGTGTCATTCAGGTCCATTGTTTATTTAGTGATTTTCTGTCTGGTTGATCTATCCATTGCTGTCAGTGGAGTATTAAAGTCCCCTGCAATTAGCACATTCTTATCAATAAGATTGTTTCTATCTGTGATTAATTGTTTTCTGTATGTGGGCGCTCCCCAGTTTGGTGCATTGATATTTATAATTGTTAGCTCTTCCTGATGGAGAAACCCTGTAATTATAATATAATGTATTTCTTCATCTCTTGTTACTGCCTTTACTTTAAGTCCAGTTTGTCTGATATAAGTATGGTTACTCCGCTTTTCTTTTGGCTTCCAGTTGCATGATAGATATTTTTCCATCCCTTT
>NC_043704.1:8100790-8103336 GCF_006229205.1 Suricata suricatta
AGTGGAGTTTGATCCTTCATCAATACTTGAAAAAACACATGAGATTTAAATCCTACATCATGACATCATGAATGAGGCATGGCTTTCTTATCAAATGTACACCAGACAGTGCATGAAAGAAGGTAACTTTGAAGACATATTTAGAAAAATATAATTGCACATCAAATGTCAATAAATGTCACTGAATTCACATTGGGAAGTAGTACATCAGTCTTTATGCAGAAATACATCAAAATACTGATGATAATGAATAATACAAAGTGAAACTCGATGTATATGCTATTATGCCTCAAACGATTAAATGGACTTGTGGTCGGGAGCCATTCTGACTCACAAGTTGAGAATCCTCCTTGTGAGGTTACAGCAGGTTTGCAAGGTCTCCTTCCACCAGGTGATGACCCACTCAGTTGTTTTTGCCTGAGCACCAACACCCCCCACCTCACAAGGCCCCATGTTGCTTGGTATCTGGAGTGACCTGTCCCCTTATTCTGGCCCTAATACATGTTGATTGCACCTTGTGGAGGAACTTATTATAGGAACTTCTTCTTTTGTGATTATGGAAGCAACTGTTGCATTTCCTGAGAATCCTGTTTTTCTTATGCTTCTCAAGTAAACAGGCTATTGACCCTGCTCACAAAGAACTAACTTTTGCCTTTGCTATGCTAGAAACATTGTCTTCTTCTATTTGAATGCTAAGGATACCTTCCTGCCCATATGATTAGCATTAAATCCCTTACATGAATCACTATTGATAAAGATTATGCATGAATCTTCTACAAATCTATGTTCTGGTAAATTGTGACCTATCAAAGAATTTTATCATCAGAAATCATTGTCTAAGGCAAATGTCACTTATGTGCTATTCCCCATACATATGACCATAAATAAAGCTGAGTCTCAGTCAGTGCGGAGAAGCCTGCCTGTTGATCAGAAAGAATCTTGTGTTTCTCTCATCCGTCCTTTTCACCAACACCTTCCATCCTTCAGGGAACCCTGGACATGCGGGAGCTGAACTCCAGCACCGTTAATTATAAGGAAAATGCTCGTATGATCACAGAGCCAGTAGGTCTCAGAGCCAGCTAGAGAGCCCAGAGAACTGACGGGTCCACTCCAGTCTGGCAGGCATGAGCTAAATGCCATAGTTCGAGTATGAAGGTGGCAGCTTCGAGACCCAGGAAGGGTCAGCATTTCGGTTTTAATCTAAAGGGAGGAATAAAGTCAATGTCCCAGTCTGAAGATCATCATGAAGAATTCCCTCCTACCTAAGGGAGGACTTGGCCATCAACTGATTGGAGGAGGCCCACCCTCACTCAGGAGGGCAAGCTGCTTTAGTCTACCAGGCTTTACTCAGTCTAAGTGTTAACCTTATTCAAAACCACCCTCACAAAACACCCACAGTAATATTTGACCAAATATCTTAGCATCCTTGGGCCCTGTTGAATTGACACATAAAATTAACCAGGACAGTATCATAACTCTACTAAACAAGAATCTAAACTTCCCAATAAATTGATGTGAATACAATCCTCAAAATGTCAATAGTAAATGGCAGCTTCCAGTCTAAACTTGTATGTATAGTATATATATTCACATATGTACATGCATGTTACTTATAGTATGTGAAAGTATTATTCTTAATCATTTAAGGAATAATTTTAGGTGTTGTTCCTGTTGTATATAAATCACAAAATTCCATCTCTCAAAAATGTTGAGTCCTATCTACCATTGAACATGGTGAAATTATGTTTTGAGTAATCATTTACTTGTATCAATATTAAACTTCTAGGTAATAATTAATGGCAATAATTAATGTCTTTTCATTATTCCTATATCGTAAACATATGGTTCATGTTCTTAGTATTAAAAATCTGTCTTAGTAATCAGGTTTTCTCCTGGCAGCCAGTGTCAGGATTCGTGCAGCCCTAGCCCAGGAGGAAACAGCCTAATGAATACCAACTTGGAAACAGTGTTGTTGGCACATTATTTAAGCTTGTACATGCACACAATTACACAACACACACATACACACAGGCCCGTCATTGGAAACCGTCATGGGAAAAGATGACAAAGGTTTGCAAAGATAACACTTTATTGCATGAATCTGGTGGCTGGCCCAGAAGTTGCCACCACAATACCCCATGGCGATGTGGTTGACCTGGTTGTGGTAAACCACGTCGATGGGCAAAGGCCATCTGATCTTTTGTAAACCCAAGTGTATTTTTAAAGGTGATGGACATTGGAAAGTCATAATGTTACTAATAAAAGGGCAAAGACCAGGTTCTATGTTTATGGGTACAAAACAGTATTTTCAAAATTTAGACGAAACTATAGAACTCATTTTTTAAAATTAGGAAAAATCCTTCCTATGAGAGTGTTCAGGAGTTTAAGTGCCATGGAACACTGACAGAATAAAACACTTCATCAATATGCACTTAAAAATATTTTTGAAAAAAAGGCAAGCTATTGAAATAGAAGAAAATTTCATGATGAAATTTGAATCCTTGTCATGGAAATGACGTGTTATATTACTTATATAATTCCCTAAG
>NC_043704.1:8103436-8104512 GCF_006229205.1 Suricata suricatta
GCTCCAGGCTCTGAGCTAGCTGTCAGCACAGAGCCTGACGCGGGGCTCAAACCCACGAACCACGAGATCATGACCTGAGCCAAAGACGGACGCTTAACTGACTGAGCCACTCAGGTGCCCCTCTCCTTCCGCTCTTGAGGATGGGAGTAATGTCCTTCTCAGTTGGATAGATGTGGCAGACGAAGTTTACAGCGCTCCCTTCCTCTCCGCCATCTTGGCTCCTCCCCTGATTCAGAGAGGAACCTTTAAAAAGAGTTTCTTGCCTGGCATGACAAATAGTTCTTTGCCCAACATTTTTTCTTTCCTTTTTCCTGTGATTCGATTTCCCTCTCTTTGAAATTCTAAATCTCTACATATCTCCATAAGTCACAATGGCACCTAAGCATCATTTCCCTGATGGTCATCTTGTTGATGTTCCTATACTTAAGCCTTTTTTTCCTCTTATGAATCTGTCTTATAATAGTTCGATTACTAGGCCAGCCAAAGAATTGAGAACTGATGAAGAAAATTTTTTTCCTGTCCTACACATTCCTTTCATTGTTGAGAAGTGACCTTGGTGCTTCAGAGCCACAGGAAACTGAAGAGAGAGAATGTGTGATAAAGAGGAACAGTAGCTTTCTTGCTTTACCAGACTGACGGGTCTGAGGCAGGTTAGCGCCTTCAGAACTGCAAGGCCACCCAGAGGAAGGGGCTGGGGGTTTGTAGGGAAATACAGGATCCACCTGGTTTGGACAGGAATTGTTTGTGCTGCCAGTCCTGCTTATCTGGTTTTTGGGGGGGTACTGGGTACCTCATTAAAACAAAAAAAGACTAAGAGTTCTGTCTGAGATGCTCAGCCTGTTAAGCATCCCACTTCAGCTCAGGTAATGTGAGGACAGTCCCTTTGTACCTGCCTTGCATCTGACTCTCTGCTGTCAGTATGAAGCCTGCTTTGGATCCTCTGTCCTCCTCTCTCTGTTCTTCCTCTGCTTTCGTGCCCTCTCCATATCTCTTCTCAGTGTCAAAATAAGTACACTCAAAAAAAAAAAATAAAATAAATGGGGTCGTTGCCTCAAAGAAAAACAAGGTTACTTAGG
>NC_043704.1:8104612-8107830 GCF_006229205.1 Suricata suricatta
GGGTCATGTGGTGTGTCTTTCTTAATGGAAAGTTTTGATGAGTTACAGATATACTTAGCATACTCTAACATGAATCAGAATTCACAGCAGTGCAATGGCCATCTTATTCAAATGGAGATTCTGTTCAGGATTTCTGGGAAAGATCTGTGTCCACGTTTCTAACAAGGCAGTAGTCTTTGAGTCAAGGAATACATATTTCAGTAACAAAGAGGAAGAATTCAATGACAAGAACTCTTGGAGGATTTGGAACTGAATGGGATCAAAGCAATTACAAGTTCTACTAGACTAGCAAGAAAGACAACAAGGTTTAAAAGCATTTCCTGGTTAGTAGAGAGCATCTAACAGTTTCTCATAAATTCATGGAAAGCAAATTATAATAATCTAAGAGAACACATGATTCATCTATTTTTCGTGAATCTTTTGTGAAGCATCCGGTACACGGCACAGATCAGATTTTAATTCAGGTATACTTACACAGTCGGTTCCTGTAAAACGACACACAGGTTAATACACCCAACGGACCCTAAATCAATGTTCATACTGGGTCAAACCTGAGAATGATGGTCAGAAGGTGTGCACACAAAACCGATCTACCTTTATACCTTCCATGCACACATCCATACCGTTTGCAAGTAGTTATATAAGATTAAAAGTGATAGAACAGAAAATTATCAGGGTGACTAAAAAGAGGGTTTTTTTTGTTTTTTTTTTAATGTTTTATTTATTTTTGATACAGAGAGATACAGAGCATGAGAGGGTGAGGGTCAGAGAGAGAAGACACAGAACCAAAAGCAGGCTCCAGGCTCTGAGCTAGCTGTCAGCACACAGCCTGACGCGGGGCTCAAACCCACAAACGTGAGATCTGACCTAAGCCGAAGTCGGAGCCTTAACCAACTGAGCCACCCAGGCGCCCCGAAAAATCAGGTTTCTTGAGCGCAGTGCCTGGGTCAGATACTTAATCATCTTAACCAACAAAGTCACCTGGCCCCTTGAAAGCCTTTTCAAAAATGTTTATTTATTTCCAGAAAGAAGGATTGCTCATGCAGGAAAGGGAAAAAAGAGAGAGAGAGAGAGAGAATCCCAAGAGCCCTCCTAAGGTTCCCATGAAGCCTGACATTGGGCTCTCTCTTATGAGCCTCGAGATCATGATCTGCACTGTAATTGAGTGAAGACACAAGTAACGGAGCCACTCAGGTGCCTCTCATTGAAACAGGTGCCTTGTGTCAATCATCATTTGTGCTCTCTGGTACGTTAGGATTTAAGGTGCTCAAACATGGTAATTAAGTGAATCATCACTTTCTAAAAACACAAATAAGTACAAACAAGAGTGTGTCTGTGTCATAACTACAAAGAAAATAAAAACCTATGGGATGCAGGTCTGACTGACTCAGAACCTCTACTCCTGGAGGTCATTACAACTACTACACAGAAGTGAGAACCTTCATTGCCCCACAAATAGTGACCTCAGATGGGCCAGGAATAAATAAATGCTCAAGAAAATATTCGGAGGCCTTTTGGGTGAGCGAGGCTGACCCTATTAAAGCACAGGGACAGGATCTGTGGATAGAATGAGCGACAGTGTGATGGTGAGGAGCCATTGATCATGTACTTTAAGCTGTGGGGTAGACATAAAAGGTTCCCAAGGGATTTTCATAGGAAAAGAAAACTCAGTGGATCCTGAGAGTCTGGCTATGGTCAAGCGAAGCTAGCTTTTTGCCTCTAGAAAAACTATAACATTAAAGCAGCTGTACATTCCTTGAGCAATATCCTTCTCTGCCAGTCTCCAGTATTTCCCAGTGGGTTGCAAGGTGTAAGAAAATTGAATTTTATCTACATTTCTTGTGCCTTTGTTCTCCTCACCAGAAATGGCCAAACCAGGGTGCCTGGGTGCTCAGTCAGTTAACCATCTGACTCTTGATTTCAGCTCAAGTCAAGGTCTCTTGGTTTTGTGAGTTTAGCCCGGAATTCAGGCTCTCACTGACCCTGTGGAGCCATGCACTCTGTCTGCAACTCCACGGCTCCTAGTCTGTCTCTTGCAAAAGAAATAAACTTTAAAAAAAAAAAAAAACTAGAGGGAAAGAGAACCGGGGAGAAAGAAGATTCCAGTTTAAATATGATGGTGTTTGGAAATCACTCAGGGAATCTTCCTAAAATCATTTCACCTGATTAGGAGGAAAATTTGCACATTACAGGGGAGAAACATGGCAGAGAGCATAAAGCCCCATAAAATAAGTTAACAACAGATAACAGGAAACAAATTGATCACAGTGTCTAAGGCACATCTCCGGCCACAGGATCACCAGTGCGTTTTTGAGACCCCCCCCAAGCAGTAAATCAGAATATAAAAAACTTTAAGGATATATTGGATTAATACACCCTTCAATCACATAGAGTTTCCATGTCTTGTAGTATCTAGAATATTTTCAAGTATCCTTTCCACATTCTAATAAGCAGGAACATTCTAGGGTATTCTGTGCCTCATAAACATCATATGTATTTGTGCATTTTCGTAGTCCTATTCTACCCAGAGAAGTGAAAGCGTTGATTTCAGACCCAAACGGGAACGGTTCTCCTTGAGTGCAACCCCAGGACCAGATTCCATCAGCAACAGGAAACTGGGGTGCAACACCCTCCCGTCTGAGCCTGTCACAAAGGGACTATTTTCAATACGGGCAGGAATTTAATTCAAAGTGACAAGTGTTGTTGCCCAATGGTAGCCAGTTTGGAGAGAAGGGAGAGAAGTCTCTGGGGGTACAGAGGAGACGTGTTCTAACACCTGACCTTGAGTATCATTTCGAGAAAGTTAAAAATTAGGTGAAAGTATTAAGCAGAACCATCAGAAGAAAAACATTTTTTTTTTTAATTTCTTTTGTAGTAGGATTCTCACACTGAGGCTTTTATTTACAGGAAACAACTTTATTCCTCCTGGCACCTCTCAGCTGGGTTCGTACCCAAGAACTGAGCCCTGAACACCACATGGCATAGTTTTTTATATATGTTGTGCCCCCAGATATGGTAACACACAAACATGCAGTGCAGCCACGTGGTCTCTTATTACAAGGTCAAGACAGATGTTGTCAGGTATTCATGGAGCCAGGTTGTCTGCAAGGTTTTGATTGTTTCATTCTTTAGGAAGGACACAGAGAGAAAGAGAGAAAGAGGGAGGGAGAAAGAAAAAAATGCAAACTGAGGGAGAAAAACAGAGGAAGAGAATGAGA
>NC_043704.1:8107930-8111480 GCF_006229205.1 Suricata suricatta
CAATGCAGTATTTAAATGCAGTCGTTTTGATTTCTGTTCTACTTTGTAATTTTAAGCGATTTCAATTTTAGTCACCACGAAAACCTATAGGAAGAGGATTTCATATGTTATTGTGAGAAACCATTCAAGATTTACTAGAATCACACTAAACAGGAGAGAACACACAGAAAATCAAAAAGAACCTCCTAAAACGACAGTGTAACACCAAATTTCAGTCAAAATAATGAGCACTTAGGTTAGAATTTTCATGTATTGTCGATGGGAGTTTTAAAAAGTACCCTCTAAGCGTGCCTGGGTGGCTCCATTGCTTGGGTACCCGACTTTGGTTCAGGTCATGTTCTAGCAGTTCAGAAGTTGGAGCCCCTGTCAGATTCTGTGCTGACAGCTCAGAGGCCAGAACATTCTTCAGCTTCTGTGTCTCTCTTTCTGCCCCTCCCCTGCTCATGCACTCTCTCTCTTTCTCACTCTCTCTCTCTCTGACAGAAATAAAAAAATTTAAAATTTTTTTAATGTTTTATTTATTTTTGATAAAAAGTGAGACAGAGCATGAGAGGGGGAGGGGCAGACAGAGAAGGAGGCACAGAACCAGAAGCAGGCTACAGGCTCTGAGCCAGCTGTCAGCACAGAGCCTGATGTGGGGCTGGAACCCAAGAACTTGAGATCTGATCTGAGCCAAAGTCGGAGGCTTAACTGACTGAGCCACCTAGGTGCCCAATAATTTTTTTAAAAAGACATTCTATTTGGAAAACTATTTTGCAGTAACTTTGGAAAATAAAGTTTCTTGCTGAAGGGCAGCAGTTTGTCACCTCAAATGATGTCTCTTTGCCATAAGGATTATTTTCAACTAACAAAGGAAAAACTCTGAGACCCAGGACAAGTTTCCTTTGTAAGAGACATTTGCATGCATGAGGGAAAGTTCCATGTGGAAGAGTGTCTCCCTCTGTGTAGCAGAAAGAGGGAGAATGTGTGAATCTCCAGAAACTCTGACCAGTGGAGAAGGCCTGGGTTTTAATCTGGGCAACAACCAGGGGAGCCTCAGTGACTGTGCTAGTTCACCTCCCCTAGTGCTTCCCAGGAAGATCCCTGTTGAGTTTCCAGAAGGATCCTTGCTGCCGCCCTCCCCCACATATTCCCTCAGGTGGGTGGGTGGATACAACAGTGTTGTTTTAGTGAAGTGCTTCAGGGGATCCTGTGCAGGATTTTTTTACCTCAACCCCAGGGATTCCCCTACTCCCAGCTTCCAAGAACAAAGAACCAGACCCAAAATGAGCAACAAGCCAAAGTTGATTAGAGTATAAGAGAGGGAGAATGTAGGAATGCTCTGAGTACAGAGAGGGGGCATTAGAGGGTGAAGATCTGAGACAGTAGGCAAGGATCTTTGTTTTATGAGGTTCAGGTCTCTCCCACCCTTTTTACCCTGCCCCTTGTTCCTTTCCAAGTCGTCAGTTATTCTAGTAACTCTGGTGTCAGGATTCCACTCCTGATATTCTCATTTAAATTGTATGAGGGGTGGTCTAAGGCCAGATAGTTCCCTTTATGATCTACTACTAATCTGTAGTTAACTCTTTAATCAAATTCCTGAGGGGAACCTGAGGGACAGTAGGTGGTGTCTGTCACATATTTAAGAGGAACCTTCCACCTGAGGGGGTTTGCTGTGATCAGACCCTCCCAGCATTGTTCTAAATGCTTTTCCCCACCCAGAGACCTCAGGTCCTGACCTTTCCCATCCTGTCTACTGAGTCATCTCCTTTTCCATCATAATTCTAAGTGGGGCCCAGGGATAGGCAGGAAGGCTTCCCATTAATTTATGAGAGTTGAAAGGCGGTGGGGTGCCTCCGTCGTTTAGCCACCTGACTTCGGCTCAGGTCATCATCCTAGGCTTTGTGGGTTTGAGCACTGCATTGGGTGTGTGCTCAAGCTCAGAGCCTGGAGCAGGCTTCAGAATCTGACTGCCTGTCTCTCTGCCCCTCCCCTACTCATGCTCTGTCTCTGTCTCCAAAAAGGAAATACATACTATAAAAAAAACAACAAACCTTTGAGAGTTGAGTGCAGGCTTTTCGACAAGGAGAGGTAGCAGGTCTCCTGTAGAGGAGTTGGGGAGGTTGAGGTCCAAGTAGCAGCTGTTTTCGGTGCTCAAGCAGAGTTTGTGGGCTCTGTGGGAAGGGAGGTGCCGGAGTCCAGCTCCCACAGGTCCAGGGGTCCCTGAAGGATGGATAGTGTCAGCGAAAGGGAGTGAGATAGCTCAAGTTTCTTTGTGACACCAGGCAGGGATCTGCTCTGTCTGATTCTCTAGCTTTATTTATAGTGAGAGGTACAAGGAGCAGAACGAGCAGGGTATGTTAGTAAATGATTTCTCATAAATAATTTTGTCAACACAATTTTGCAGATCAGTGATTCTGCAGAAGTTACAATTCTAATCTTAGTGGTAATGATTGTCAAAAAAACAGCTACAGGCACTCATGCTATTATATGGGACGGGCAGGTGTTTTTTTAAGCGTCCTTCTTTTCCCCCATAGGATGCAGAAGAGCAAGATTTACAAAACCTCCGGTAGAGCCCTGAGAAAACGATCTTTAGCCATGAGGCAACAGTATTCATTAGTAAAGGTCAGTTTTACATGAGTAAGGGTCAGTAGGCTGTTTATAGCTCCAAGAGAAGGTACCCAGAAAAACAGGATCCCCAGGAGACACAATGTCTGTTCTCATTGTCCCAAGACAAAAGATACGTTTTTGCCATTTATCACAATACTGACTTGCAGTGATGTCCAAGAGTACAAAAAAGTCACTTATCAGTTAACTGCTGGGCTAGGAGGAAAATTCTCGGTGGCTAAACTTAGTTGCATTAGGGTGGATCGAGTTTGCTCATCTTTTCCCTGACCAGGTGCAATCACACCTCAGGGCCAGGGCAGGGGGACAGGCCACTCCTGACACCAATCAGCAAAGCAGCCCGAGGGTTGGTGCCCAAGCAGAAATGATAGTTCCAGGAGGGTAAATAGTGGTCACTGCCTGGCGACAAGACACTTGGCACACTTCCTTACCCTCACCAGGAATTTTCACTCAACCCTGAGTCCAAGGTGCCTCCCAACAGGGATGTCCCCCCCACCAAAGGAGAGCAGGCAATCTCAGAGATGGGTCTTCATGTAGGAGCTCATAGTTTCTCAATTGTTCCTGACAGGAAGGACTGGGAAGTTGTACCTTCTCTGCATTTGAAAGTCCTGCCTGGAGGCAAGCAGTTTACCTGTGAAGAGACTGCTTTGCTGGCTTTTCAGACACATTTCTCCTCCTTGAGTTGGGATTTCTCCACAAAGATCTTCTGAGAAAGAAACATAGAGGAGAAGATGAAAGAAGAAATGGCCAGTTCTCAGGTAAGCCTTGTGCCCCTGGCCAAAGACCCTGTTGTCTTTTTCTCTGAAAATTCCATGCATCTAGAAATTTTGTGGGGACCTGGGTGTCTCTGACAGTTGAGCATCGGACTCTCCGTTTGACCTCAGGCCCTGACCCCAGGGACCTGTGATCCAGCCTTGAGTCAGGATTCCTGCTGAACTTGGAGCCT
>NC_043704.1:8111580-8124970 GCF_006229205.1 Suricata suricatta
CATATAATTTTTCATAGCATTCTGTGAGAATTGCTTGTATTTCCTAGGGACTGGTTGTAATAGATCCATTTTCATTTGTGATTTTGTCTATTTGGGTGTTCTCTCGTTTCTTTTTGAAAAATCTGGTTAGACATTTATCAATTTGATTTTTTCAAAAAATCATCTCTTGGTTTCATTGATCTGCTCAATTTTTTTTTTTGGATTCTATATTGATTATTTCTGCCCTGATCTTCATTATTTCTCTTTTTCTGCTGGGTTTGAGGTGCTCTTGCTGCTCTCCTTCTAGTTTCTTTAGGTGCACTGTTAGATTTTTGTATTTGCACTTTTTCTGGTTTGTTGAAATAGGCCTGGATTGTAATAAACTTCCCTCTTAGGACTGCCATTGCTGTATCTCAAAGAGTTTGGATTGTTGTATTTTCATTTTCATTTGTTTTCATATATCTTTAAGTTTCTTCTGTAATAGCCTGAGTGGACCATTCGTTCTTTAGTAGGGTGTTCTTTAACCTCCATATTTTTGGAGGCTTTCCAGACTTTTTCCTGTGATTGATTTCAAGTTTCATAGCACTGGGATCTGAAAGTGTGCATGGTATGATCTCAATTTGCTTCCATTTATGAAAGGCTGCTTTATGACCCAGTTTGTGCACTATATTGGAGAATGTATCAGGCACACTTGAGAAGAAAGTGCATTGCATAGCCTCAGGATGTGGCATTGTAAATATATCTGTCAAATCCATCTGGTCCAACGTGTTGTTCAGGTCCATTGTTTCTTTAGTGATGTTCTGTCTAGTTGATCTATCCATTGCTGTATGTGGAGTGAGTATTCAATTCCTCCTCAATGAGCACCTTCTTATCAATTTCTGTTTGTGATTACATGCTTTATGTATTTGGGTGCTTCTGAATTTGGTGTGTAGGTGTTTATAATTGTTAGGTCTTCCTGATGGATAGACCCTGTAATTATTGTATAATGCCCTTCTTGTTCTCTTGTTCCTGCCTTTCCTTTAAAGTCCAGTTTGTTCGATATAAGTATGGCTACTCCGGCTTTCTTTTAACTTCTAGTCGCAAGATAAATATTTCTCCATCCAGTTACATTCAATGTCAAGGTGTCCTCAGGTTTTAAATGAATTTCTTGTAGACAATAAATAAATGGATTTTATTTTTTTATCCATTCTGCTACCCTAAGTCATTTGGTTGGAGCATGTAGTCCATTTACATTCAGTGTTAGGATTGAAATATATGGGTTTAGAGTCATTGTGTTCTCTGTAGGATTCCTACTTGTAGTGGTGTCTCTGGTACCTTGTGTTCCTAGCAATATTTCCCTCAGAGTTCCCCTTAGGATTTCTGGTAGGGCTGGTTTAGTGGTAATGAATTCTTTCATTGTTGTTTATTTGGGAAAACCTTTATCACTCCTTTATTCTGAATGGCAGGCTTGCTGGATAAAGGATTCTTGGCTGCATATTTTTCCTGTTCATCACATTGAAGATTTCCTGCCATTCTTGTGTGGCCTGACAACTTTCAGTAGATAGGTCTGCAACTACTTTGATAGGTTTTCCTTTGCCCTTTTATCCGTAGCTTCTTTCAGAATTCTCTTTAACCTTATATTTTGCTAGTTTCATTCTGATATATTGTGCAGAAGGCCCATTCAAATGATGTCTGAGGGGTTCTCTGTGCCTCCTGGATTTCAGTGTCTGTTTCCTTCCCCTGAATGGGGAAGTTCTTGAGTATAATTTTTTCATGTATCCCTTTAGACTTTTTTCTCTCCTCTTCAGGAGACCCTATGGTATGGATATTGTTCCCTTTGATTGTATCACTCAGTACTCAAATTCTCCTGTCGTGTTCTTGGATCAATTTATCTCTCTTTTTCTCAGTTTCCTCTTTTTCTATCATTGTGTCTTTTAATTCAAATATTCATTTCCCTGCCTCTTCAATTCGTGCAGTGGTTGCCTCCATTTTATTATGCGCCTCATTTATAGCATTTTTTCATTGATCAGAAATATTGATAAGCTGCATAGTCTTTGTAGCAAACCTTCTCTGATGTCTTCCATGCCTTTTTCATGCCCAGCAGTTAATTTTATGACAATTGTCCTAAATTCTTGCTCATTTATGTTGCTTATATCTGTTTTGACCAATTCTGTAGCTGTGACTTCTTCCCAGAATTTCTTTAGAGGAGAGTGTTTTTTGTTTCATCATTTTGGCTAGTTTTCTGTCTCTTGTCAGTTAAAAAAACTGTTATGTGCTCTCCACCTGTGAGTATTGCTATATTAAAGGATTCTCATCGACTGATGGGATCTGTCTGTTCAGGAGGTGTTCTTTCAATGGTTTCCCTTGGACTCTCTTGTTGGGTCTTTGGTTATTTTATTTCCCTACTCGTAGTGATATTTGGGACTCTCCACCCTGTGTACTTTGGTTTGTTTGTTGAGGTAGCCTTGGAACAGAAAACAGACAGACAAACAAATAGGGAACAAACGCACACCTGTGTGCAAACAAATGAAAAAAACAGGCAAAACAAAAGGGAGAGGAAAAAAAGACAAAGGGCCATTTAAAAGCAGAATGCCAAAGATCCCAGTTATAAATAAAGAGCAGGGTAGAGGCAGTGCTGATGGAAGAGCATATACAAAGAGAAGTGACAGGGATGGGAAGAAAGAGAAATTAAACTTTGACCTGGATCATGTTACCCTGAGAAATTATATAGTCTGATTATTTCAGAGAGAAAGGAAGGTAATGATGAAGGTGTAGAATATATTTCAAGAGAGTGAATTAGGGGCTCCTGAGTGGCTCAGTCGGTTAAGCATTCGACTTCGGCTCAGGTCATGATCTCACATTAGTGGGTTCAAGCCCCATGTCGGGCTCTGTGCTGACAGCTCAGAGCTTGGAGCCTGCCTCCGATTCTGTGTCTCCCTCTCTCTCCGTCCCTCCTTGCTCATGCCCTGTCTCTCTCTTATCAAAAATAAATAAAACATTAAAAAATTTAAAAAAGAGAGAGAATGAATGAGATATGACTGTTCAAGCAAACCTATAACCAGAATACTCACTCCAGGGAAGGGGCAAGATAAGAATGAGATAAGGGAGATATATCTGAATTGCAGGAATTGATCTAGAGTCCATCACAGCAATACATCTGTGCTGGTTTTGGGGAGGGGTAGCGGTTATGGGCTGTTTCCACAGCATCCATCTAGCTCTGGTAACAAAGCAGCTAGGGCAAGGCAGATGAGTGTGGTTTTCTGTAGGTGGATCTCGCCTGCACTGTGGGTCTCTGGGGCTGCTTCCTGAGGCTCCACCTTGGTGGTTGTGGGGAGAAAAATGGCGGCCCCCTAGTCCCTTCTCAAACCAAGTTTTGTAATCACTCTTTTGGGTCTGATCTTACTGTGCCCTTGGCATAGACAAGGTGGGCATTGATCTATGTCCAGCCCCCAGCCTCATTTTCAGCTCTTATTCCATGTGCAGTAATGATGGTGACTGAAAGGTAGCCCTGGAATCCCAGGCTGGGGCCCTTCCTAGCTGGGGATCAAGTTGGGGGGGCAGTTTCTCCTGATGCCTATTGAGTCCTTTGCATACAGTCTGTACCTGAGGGAATTTCTGGGCCCAGAGCACACAGCCCAAAGAAGCCTCCGCAGTTAGAGATAGTATCTCTCTCTGAACGCCCTGTGGTTAGAGATGGGATGATAGGATCCCCCTCCTTCCCAGGCCGAGGTTTTTCTCTTTTCCAGGGACAGTTATTCAGAGCCGTTTTGGCCACTTTTTTCCCTTTGTCTCTCTGCAGAGGAAGCTCCCTCCCCTCCGTGCTTCTGTGTCTCAGCTGTTCTCCAGTTCTCAATCATGCACCTATGAGGCTGTCTTCTTAGTGCACTCTGTCTGTTTCCCTCCCATATTCTTGTTGTTCAGTGTCTTTCGGCTTCAGCCCTTCTTTGTTTGATAGATGCAGGTGGGAGTTACAGAACTCTCTATTTCTCCGCCATCTTGCCCTCTCCCCTATGAACCAAATTAAACAGCAAAGAATATCAGAAACAAAATTACAAAAATTAAATCAAAGTTATAAAATAAGAAATGAAACTGTAAAATGTCAACCCTCTTAATTTAATTTATGAATGAAATGAATAAGCTAATAAAAATACTAATATGTTTGGGGGTGGTGATATGGTTGTTTTTAAAAGTTTATTCTGTGTTATTTTTAGCACTGATCAAAATTTGTTGATGTACATCTTTAGTTACCTTTACAGATTTCTTACAATAACTCACAGCCTAGATGAATGGTTTTCACTATTTCAAACGCCTCTATAAGGCTGTGTCGTATTGTAATTATGTTTATGTATCAGTGGACCGGTTAATCCAATCAAAATATAAAACAAATATTACTTAATTCTAGCAGATGCAATGAAAAGGAAACATTCACAGGGATTATATTTAAATTAGCTATGTTCAAAAACAGTATTTTTATCAAATATAATTCTGTCACAATTCAATAAGAGCAGCTGTAGAATCAATTAATTTACAAGGTAAATTTTGTTTTTGTTTAGAATGCTAGCAGGGGAGAAGGCAAAGGGAGAAGGAGAGAGAATCTACAGCAGGCTCCATGCTCAGTGTGAAGCTTGACACAAGTTTGATCCCATGATGCTGGGATCATGACCTGAGCTGAAATCAAGAGTCTGATGCTCAACCAACTGAGTCTTTAAAATTTTTATAAAACACAAACCAGACTTTTAAAGAGAGATGACTTGCAAATGTCCTACTGTAATTTGGGGCTTTGGGGTTTGGCTGCTTTGAAAGCTGAATCAGACCCACATATGACTCCAGGTCCCTGAGACCACAGCTTAATCCTTCTATTCCTCTGGGACCCAAAAATCCAGGGGGCCCTCCAGTGCTCTAGGGCCTGTGTCCCAGGCTGTGTAGCACAGCAGAGGCAAAAAGACCACTTGGGGAAAGGGAGAATTTACATTCATATCAGTCAGTTTGGTTTGCTGTGACCATTTTCTTAGTGCATTGAGCTTTTTCTCAGTCAACAGAGCTTTCAAAAGGAAACTTTCTGAAGCTTTTTCTCTCATGGCAGATAATCTAGTTTTGATAAAAAGAAGTAGATCTTTCTAATTCTTTCTCAAAGTCCTTGATTTCAGGATATTTGCATAGCAAACAGTCTTAGAAGAGAGAGATAATGTCTGCCTCCAGAGCAAAGGGTAAGCATGCTTATTATCCAGTTAAAAGATGAGGTCACTTCAGTTGGAGTTCCTGTTCTGCAATCCACTGTTTGTGCAGGCATCCATTTGGGCCCATCTGCATCATCCTTCTGGGACTTGAAGGGCAAGGGGAATGGACACAAATATGCTGATGCTCATGTTGTTTGCTGCTCTATGAAGGAAAACATCCTTTCCTCTGGTCCAGGGGTCTCATGTCTTCTCCCAGCACCCATGAAACTGACAGGTTAACTTGTCAGCTTGCAAGTAAGGTAAAATCTCAGACCTTTTACAGTTCTTGCCATTAAACATAAATTTATATACTGTTTGATTCTATTTATATCAAGTTCAAAAGTATTAAAGCTAATACATAGTGTTAGAAGTCAGGATCGTTTTTTGGAAAGCAGAGGCATGGCTTGGAGAAAGCATTACGGGAGCTTCTGGTGTGCTGGCAATGTTGTCTCTTGTTGTGAAAGGGTGCTGATTGCATAAACTGTATTCAAAGTAAAAAAATTTTGTACTTATCATTTTTACTCCTGCCCCCTTTATGAATGTTTTACTTCTTAAAAGTTCAACTTGAAATTTAAGAAAAATAAAAAAAATAAAAATCAAAGGCAGTGACCAGGATTGCCACATGAATGAATTAAAAAAAAAAAAAAAAAAGAATGTGAAACTGGAGCACCTGGGTGGCTCAGTTGGCTAACCATCCAACTCTTGATCTCACCCTCAAGCCCCAAAATGAGCTCTATGCTGGGTGTGGGGCCTACATATGATTCTCTCTCCCTCTCCCACTGCCTTCCCCTACCCATTCTCTCTCTCTATCTCTCTAATAAAAAATTAGAAATAATTATCCATAACTCAAAGAAAAAGAAAAAGCTGAACATTATTAGCCAGAAGATAAAGAAAATGGAGGAGGATCCAAGAAGGAAAATATACTTTAGTTGAGATTTTAGAAGTAGAGAAGAGTCAAGGAAGGCACACATTTGGATATATGCTATTTGCAATTCAGAATTTCAAGGATAGAAAAATAATCTCTGTAACTGTCTAGTCAGAAAAAAGAAAAACAAACAAGTTACCTAACATGTCTCTCTCTCAAATAAATAAAACATTAAAATTAAAAAAAACCAAACTTCTAATTATATGAGGTGATGGTCATGTTAATTAGATTGTTATAATCATGTCATAATATATCCATATAGGTTTATTTTGTTACTTGAGCAACTACTGAAAATCTGCAGGAAAGGAAAATAGGATTCTGGGTGAAGGCTCATGAAAAAGAGGATTGAATAGGAAAGATAGAAATTAAGGCACTAAAAGATATAGTTCGTCCTCTGCTCCCATTTATCTGCTTCTGGGTTTTTGGAATTGTGAGCACCAGCCCTGGGAGATGAAAGAATCAAGACTCAGAATCTCACCTTCTCTAATCTGTCCTAGGAAAGGGGGATATCCCAGAGCCAGGTCAGACTTGGACACGGTCTCAAGAGGGTGTGGATATGATTTGGGCAAGGGAGGGAGCTGGCTGCAGGCTCTGATGTCTCTGCCTCTGGGATGCTTCCCGCTGTGTCAGTCCTAAGCCCGCCCAGAGAATGTTAACACCAGAGTTCATATTATGTGAATCTATTTAGTCTCTTTCCTTTCTATTTCATAAAATAAAATAGAAAGCAACTTTACATAAACAGAATTTTCTGAGACAATTGTAGAAGCAGCAGCGAGGAGCCAGTAAGGAGAGTGTGATGGAGCAAAGCTCTCGTGCCCTTACACCCTTGCGGCTGGTCCAGTTCCTCAGAGGTTAATTCACTTGAGTTAAGATGTTTTTGCACCAAAGTCCTTCAAGCTTCTTGGGTTGAAATGTTATTGTACAAATGTCCTTCACGCTTTGGCATTCTTATAATAACAGTAAGACTATAGTGTAAAGTTCCCAGGAATACGGCACAACAATAATCATGAAAACAGAAGAGTTTTGTCTAGAAAAAACCTTCTCTTAGTTGTGGCTGTTTGTATAAAACTTCTTGCAAATGTGCAAGAAAGTGGCAATATGGGCATCACTCATGTTGTCCCTCCCGTTCCCATCCTTTGATTCTCATTTCTTTTCCTCATTACCTTATCCTCGCGTCCTTGCTTCTGTGCACCCGCGCACAAACTACAGACAATTATGTTAGAAAACTTGAATTCTTAATGAGAATATAAAATAAATGCCACTACTACTGCTGCTATGAAAAACTCTTAAAACAAAAAAAAGAACAACTCTTTGGTTCATGGATGACCCATCAGAAGTGACACCACATGTCACACCACAACAGAGAAAGGAAACTGGCCCAACTGCAGCCTAGTCCCCTGTACATCACCTCTTCCTCTCATTCTCTCCACAATCCTGAATTCAACAATGAACCCATTTGCTCTATTCTTAAAATCCCTACATGGCAGGAATCATATTTCTTCATCCTCTTTTGAATGACAAGATGCCATACAAACAATCAGTTTCTATCTGTTTGCAACTCTACACATGCTCAGTGTCCTCAAAATAGGAAAAGGAGCTTGGAATGAGTCTCCCCTGGGCACCATGAAGAAGCTTCCTTCTATGGAACGAGGAGAGGACACTGGATGACTCACTCCTCTTTCTCTGAGAGGGAAGCAGGTTCAGATTCTAGTGCCATCCTCACCCCAGTCTCCATGGGACATCACCAAATATTCCAATGAGTCTTTATTGCTGCAGAGTGTCCCTAGTGAGACTGAACTGATGGCCGCATAGGGATTCAACTGCCAGAGACCTTAGGCTGACTCTGGGCCATCAGGTGGAGCATAGACCTGTTCTTCTGGAACAGTCTACTTGATGCAGTTGTGATGCTTCCTATCCCTGCACAGAACATTCTAGTGTAAAAAGCCTCTATTTCAGATAACACTGGCTACAGGCTGGGGGCATGATTCTAGATATATTATGGGTTTTAACCTTGCCTTGTTAAAGGATCTTCTCTCCTCCTGGGGTTGCATTAAAGCACGACTTACTGGGGCAAGATTAATGGCCTATCCTTAATGCCACTTAGAGATTCTGCATGGACCATCAGGAGCACCAGTTTCTTGAAAAACCATTCAACATGTTAACTGCCATTGTGAAACTGTCTTCAAAACCCCATGCCCAGGTAAATTTACACAAAGAAAATATGTCATATTGAAAGATACACATTCAGGAACATGGCGGGTTAGTCAGTTAAATGTCTCTGTCTTGGTTTGAGCTTAGGTCATGATCTCATGGTTTGTGTGGAAGACCCATGCCTTGCCCTTCACGCTGTCAGTACAGCACTTGATTAGTGTGCTCTTTCTCTTTTCTTTCTGCCCCTATCCTGTTCTCTCTCTTTCAAAACAAAGACATTTTGGGGCGCCTGAGTGGCTCAGTCGTTTGAGCAGCTGGCTTTTGCTCAGGTCATGATCTCACAGATCGTGGGTTCGAGCTCCATGTTGGGCGCTGTGCTGACAGCTAGCTCAGAGCCTGGAGCCTGCTTCGGATTCTGTGTCTCCCTCTCTCTCTGACCCTCCCCTGCTTGCACTGTCTCTGTCTCTCAAAAATAAATAATAAAAACCATAAAAAATTTAAAAAGAAAAAATACCTGCCCTTCTTATTTAATGAAAGTATTATATGGCATGAGTGCCTGTAGCTAAGTTTTTTAAGACAATCATTACTACTCAGATTAGAATTGTAACTTCTCCAGAGCCCACGTTCTGGAAAATTGTAAAAGTTATCTACGACAAATCCTTTACAAAATACACGCTGCTCTTTCTGCTCCTTGTACCTTTCAGTATACATACAGCTAGAGAAGTAGAGCAGAGATGCCTGCCTGGTGATCAGAAAGAAACTTGAAGTTCACTCACTCCCTTTCGCCAATACTGTCCATCCTTCAGGGAACACTGCACCTGCTGAGCTGGAATCCAGAACCTTCTAAATCCACATAACACTCCAAGGCATGAGTTTATAAATGAGTGACATGGAAAAAAACAGACTACATTTTTCCCATGAGGTGAGGAAGTTGTGTAATTCCTCCATGACACATGGGAGAACCAGAATACACAGAGATAGGATGGAGAATCGTCAGCAGGCTGGATTCTCAGTGCAGAGCCCCATGCAGAATTTATTCTTTCCCAATGCCTCTCTGCCCACTTGTTTCTCTGTCTCAAATTAGTTAAATGGCTACTGAAAAAATATCCAGTTTCTTACATTTACGGGATGCGGGACAAAATATTCTACAAAGGGGAGAATAATATGTCCCTAAGATTATTTGTGTGTGTGTGTGTGTGTGTGTGTGTGTGTGTGTGTGCGCACGCATTGATGTATGCTACCTTTTGGTATCTAGTCATTACTCCTGCTTAGAAAGTACTGCTATTGGCTGTCTTGTTTTAGCTTGTACAATCTGGATTGCATATAAACCCCACTCATTTCTTGTTCTTTGATCATTCTTTCCATGGAATTCTACCTGTTTGTTATTTCCTAATACCTTCTTAGAAATGCAGACTCAGTTTCCCATTCTAACTCCTATATCAGATAAAACCTGATCTCAACATCACTGTTGTGAATTGCTAATTCACATGAGAACTTGATACGTAGAGGGGTGCCTGTACAGGTGGCTCTGTCAGTTAAGAGTTTGACTTGAGTGCAAGTCACGATCTCATGGTTCCTCAGGTCAAGCCCTGTGTCAGAATCTGTGCTACCATCTTGGAGCCTAGAGCCTTTCCTGGATTCTGTGTCTCCTGTCCTCTGTGCCTACCCCTCCCCTGCTCATGATCTGTTTTTCCCTCTCAAAATATATAAGTTCCCACAAATAAGAAATACATAATGGGATAACTACATCTCTAACCCACTTTCAAATGAAGAAATAGACACAACTTATACTGTATGATATGAATGCAGTCCTCAAACATGTGTGTGCCTCTGTCGGCACCTTCAGTTCACAGTTTATCTGGCAGCAATCGAGTGTTCACAGTGGTTCTGTGAAACATATGCCACCACATTACCTCAAAGGAAGAAAAGATGTAAAGGATACAACTGTTAAAAATGATCTTACTGCAGAAAGCAGAATCTCACCTAAGCCAAAACTATTTATACCACTTCCTTCTTTCATCTGAGGTACCATTATGAACACTGCCCTGTCCACATGGTACCTGTGGCATTTATTGCAGGGGCTGCTGACATTCAGGGATGGGACCATAGAATTCCCTCAGGAGGACTGGGGATGCCTGAGCCTCCCTCAGCGGGAAGTGTACGGGGATGTGATGCTAGAGAGCTATGGACCCCTCCGCTTCTTGGGTGACGATGACCTCCTGTATCTAAGCTAGCATGAGTTTCCTCCATGCTGAGTGACAGGTAGAGAATGCACTAGTTGGAATTGCACTCAAAGGAAACTTTGCAACGAATGAGGGGGTTGGGGCAACAACTACCAAAGTGGACAGGGGTAAGTACTTCCTTTGATTCAGGATTACAATGAATATCTGAAAGGGGAGCTTTGTCATCCTATGTGGAGGTGGGTATAAGGCACGTGCAAGCACATGTATACTGAGGAAAGCAGCTGAAAGGCATATCGTATGTTGTATTAACGAAGGCTGGGCTCCCCAGTGGGTGGAGATTTTAACATTATACGGAGGTCCTAGTAAGTGTCTGACACTTCATAGTCCATCTCCTAGGTGAGGCTGTCCTGATCCTAAACTGGCCTATGCTGGCCAGCGCTCTTGGAATTTGCATCCAAAATATAAAGTTAACTCACGAACCCAACTTAATGTTGAGAAAGAAGAGCAAAGCTGGAGGCATCACAATTCCAGACTTCAAACTGTAATACAAAACGACTCATCAAGACAACATGGTTCTGGCAGAAGTGTGGACTCAGAGATTATTAGAACAAAATGGAGAAATCTGTATTGGACTCACGAATCTATGGCCAACTGCTCTTCGACAAAGAGGTAAAGAATATCCAATGGAACAAAGACAGTCTTTTCGGCAAGTGGCGCTGAGAACACTGGACTGCAGCATGCAGAAGAATGAACGAGAACGAGGTTCTTATACCATATGCACGAATGAATTTTAAATGAATGAAAGATCTAAATGTGAGACAGAAAAGCATCAACATTTTAGATGCAGGCAGAGGCAGCCACTCTTTGACCTTGGCTGCAGCAACTTTTTACTAGACATGTCTCTGGAGGTAAGGGAAATGAAAACAAAAATGACAATTGGGACCTCATCAAGATTATAAATATCTGCTGAGTAAAGAAAACAATCAACAAAGTTAAAAGGCCACCAATGGAATGGAAGAAGATATTTGCAAATGATATATGGAATAAATGATTAGTATCAAAATCTCTAAAGAAGCTATCCAGTTCAACACCAAAGATACAAATAATCCAGTGAAGAAATGTGCAGAAGTCATGAAGAGTCACTTTTTCAAAGAATGCTCCCAGATGGCTAACAGACACATTGAAAGATGCTCAACATTGTCCATCAACAGGGAATTTCAGATCAAAACCACAATGAGCTACCACCTGACACCTGGTAGCTAAAATTAACAACTCCAAGAACAACAGGTGTTGGCAAGGACATGGATAAAGGGAAACTCTTTGGCACCGCTGGTGAGATTGCAAACTGGAAAACAGTATGGAGGATCCTCAACAGATGAAAAATAGTATTACTTTATGACCCAGCAATATCTCTACTAGGTATTCACCCAAAGGATGCAAAATCCTGATTTGAAGGGGCACTTGCACCCCAATGTTTATAGCAGTTCTATCAAGAATAGTCAAATTTTGGGGCGCCTGGGTGGCTCAGTCAGTTAAATCTCTGGCTTCGGCTCAGGTCAGATCTCACGTTCGTGAGTTTGAGCCCCGCGTCAGGCTCTGTGCTGACAGCTAGTTCAGAGCCTGGAGCCTGCTTCTGGTTCTGTGCCTCCTTCTCTCTCTGCCTCTCCCCCTCTCATACTCTGTCTCTCTATGTATCAAAAATAAATAAAACATTAAAAAATTAAAAAAAAAAGAATAGTCAAATTTTGTAAAGAGCCCAAATGTCCATCAACTGATGAATAGACAAAGAAGATGTAGTATAGATATTCAATGGAATATTATTTGGTGATCACAAAGAATAAAATCCTGCTTATTGCAATTAGCTGAGCTAGAGTGTATTTTTCTAGCTGTGGTAAGTCAGTAGAGAAGTACAAACATAGGATTTCACTCATGTGTGGAATTTAAGAAACAAAACAGATGAACATAGGGGAAGGGGAGGAAATATAAAATAAAAACAGAGAGGCAGGCAAACCTTAAGACACTTAATTACAGAGAAAAAACTTAGGGTTATCGGAGGGGAGGGGGGGGATAAGCTAATAGTGCGTTGGAGATTAAGGAGATGAGCACATAGTGTCATATGTATGGGATGAATCCCTGGGGTTTAGTCCTGAAACCAATACTAGAGAGTATGTGAAGTAACTTGAATTTATTTATTTTTGTAAGCTTATTCATCTATTTTGAGATTTAGTGAGCAGGGGAGGGAAAGAGAGACAGAGACAGACCAGAGACCAGAGAGAAAGGAGAAGGAATCCAAGCAGGCTCCCTGGTGTCAGCACAGAGGCCAAAGCCAGTCATCCCCGCCCCCGCCCAACTACCTCAGTGCACGTCTTTCTGCCCATGGGTCTTGTCTCCGTGCTTTAATAAAATCAGACGCCCTTAAGAATTCTTTTTCGGTCGTCAGCTCCAGACCCCAGAAACCCCGCATCACCCCAAAATGTCATAAAATTCATACACTATATATTTTTCTCTGTGTGGCTAGATTAACGTTACACAATATCTTCTAGGATTATTCTGTGGGTGCAAAGAAAAGATGGCCTTCCTTTCTAAGGCATTTATTCCAAGAATAAATTAGATGAGGGATCTCTATTGGGAAAAGAGCTAATACCAGAAAGGAACCTTTTCTTTATGTCTTTCTTTTTTTAATAGTTTATTGTCAAATTGGTTTCCATACAACACCCAGTGCTCTTCCCCACAAGTGCCCTCCTCCATCACCACCACCTCTTTTCCCCCTCCCCCGTCCACTTCAAACCTCAGTTTTTTTTCAGTGTTCAATAGTCTTTCAAGTTTTGCGTCCCTCTCTCTCCCCAACTCTCTTTCTCTCTTCCCCTCCCCCTGGTCCTCCATTAGGTTTCTCCTGTTCTCCTGTTAGACCTATGAGTGCAAACATATGGTATCTGTCCTTCTCTGCCTGACTTATT
>NC_043704.1:8125070-8126761 GCF_006229205.1 Suricata suricatta
GTCCATTCCCACCACTGTCGTTTACCATAGTGCTGGAAGTCCTAGCATCAGTAATCAGACAGCAAAAGAATTGGCTAAGAAGTCAAACTTTCCCTTTTCACAGATGACACGATACTCCACATTGAAAACCCAGCAGACTCCATCAGAAGCCTTCTAGAACTGATCAATGCATTCAGTAAAGTTGCAGGGTACAAAATCAATGTACAGAAATCAGTTGCATTCCTATACACCAAATATGAAGCAGCGGAAAGAGAAATCAAGAAATTGATCCCATTCACAATTGCACGAAAAACCATCAAATACCTAGGAGTAAACCTAACCAAGGATGTAAAAGACCTATATGATGAAACCTATAGAAAACTTCTGAAAGAGATTGAAGAAGACACCAAGAAATGGAAAAACATTCCCTGTTCATGGATCGAAAGAATAAACATTGTGAAAATGTCATTACTATCCAAAGCAATCTACACATTCAATGCAATTCCCATCAAAACTGCACCAACCATCTTCTCAAAGTTAGAACAAACTCTCCTCAAATTCATATGGAACCACAAACGACCCCGAATAGCCAAAGTCATATTGAAGAAGAAAAGCAAAACGGGAGGCATCACAATCCCAGACTTGAGCCTCCACTACAAAGCTGCCATCATCAAGACTGTCTGGTATTGGCACAAAAACAGACACATAGACCAATGGAATAGAATAGAGAACCTAGAACTGGGCCCACAAATGGACGGTCAATTAATTTTTGACAAAGCAGGAAAGAGTATTCGATCAGAAAAAGACTGCCTCTTTAGCAGCTGGTGCTTGGAGAACTGGACAGTCAGATGCAGAAGAATGAAACTAGACCCCTTTCTTACACCATACGCAAAAATAAACTCAAAATGGCTGAAGGACCTGAATGTGAGACAGGAAACCATCAAAACCCTCGAGGAGAATGTAGGAAACAACCTCCTTGACCTCACCCACAGCAATTTCCTACTCGACACATCCCCATAGGCAATGGAAATGAAAACAAAACTGAACTCTTGAGGCCTCATCAAGATTAAAACCTTCTGCACTGCAAAGGAAACAATCAATAAAAGTAATAGGCAACCAAGAGAATGGGGGAAAAAAGTTGCAAATGACATATCAGATAAAAGGCTAATATCCAAAATCTACCAGGAACTCACCAAACTCCACACCCACAAAACAAATAACCCAGTGAAGAAATGAGCAGAAAACATTAAGAGACACTTCTCCGAAGAGGACATCCAAATGGCCTACAGGCACATGAAACGATGCTCAACATCACTCATCATCAGGGAAACACAAATCAAAACCACACTGAGATACCACCTCATGCCAGTCAGAGTGGCTAAAATGAACATATCAAGAGACTATAGATGCTGGCGAGGGTGTGGAGAGACGGGCACCCTCCTACACTGTTGGTGGCCATGTAAGCTGGTGCAGCTGCTCTGGAAAACAGTGTGGAAGTTCCTCAAAAAACTATCGATAGAACTCCCCTATGATCCAGCAATAGCACTGCTAGGGATTTACCCAAGGGAGATAGAGGTGCTGATGCAGAGGAGCACATGTATCCCAATGTTCATAACAGAAATGTCAACAATAGCCAAAACATGGAAAGAGCCAAAATGCCCATCACCTGATGAATGGATCAAGAAGATGTGGTATATATATATATATATATT
>NC_043704.1:8126861-8134822 GCF_006229205.1 Suricata suricatta
GATCACATTGATAGATTTGCGAATATTGAACCAGCCCTGTGACCCAGGAATGAATCCCACTTGATCATGATGGAGAATGTTTTTATTATGCTCTTGATTTTGGTTTGCCAGTATCTTGTTGAGTATTTTTGCATCTGTATTCTCTAAGGATATTGATCTTTAGTTGTCTTTTTGTGCTGGGTCTCTCCCTGGTTTGGGTATCAAGGTATGCTGGCTTAGTAGAATGAGTTTGGAAGTTTTCCTTCTATTTCTATTTTTTGGAATAGTTTGAAAAGAATGGGTATTAACTCTGCTTTAATGTCTGGTAGGGTTCCTGTGGGAAGCCATCTGGCCCCGGGCTCTTATTCGTTGGGAGGTTTTGAATACCAGATTAGATTTCCTCATTGGTTATCAGTCTATTCATGCTTTCTATCTCTTCCCATTTGAATTTTGACAGTGCATGTGCATTCAGGAATTTGTCCATTTCTTCTAGGTTGTCCAGTTTCTTGGCATATAATTTTTCATAGTAATCTCTGATGATTCCTTGAATTTCTAAGGGATTGGTTGTAATAGATCCTTTTTCATTCATGATTTTGTCTATCTGGGTGCT
This sequence comes from Suricata suricatta, assembly GCF_006229205.1. Lineage (NCBI taxonomy): Eukaryota > Metazoa > Chordata > Mammalia > Carnivora > Herpestidae > Suricata > Suricata suricatta. The sequence continues at coordinate 8,127,451 of NC_043704.1, forward strand.
CTCTCTTATCTTTCTGAAATGCCTGGCTAGAGGTTTATCAATTTGGTTTATATTTTCAAAGAACCAACTCTTGGTTTTATTGATCTTCTCAACTGTTCTTTTGGATTCTATATTGTTTCTTTCTGCCCTGATCTTTATGAGTTCTTTTCTTCTGCTGGGTTAGGGTTGCTCTTGCTCTTCCCTTTCTAGTTCCAGTAGGTGCTCTGTTTGACTTTAATTTGCGCTTTTTGTAGTTTGTTGAAATAGGCCTGGATTGCAATATATTTTCATCTTAGGACTGCCTTTGCTGGGTCCCAGAGACTGTGGATTGTTGTATTTCATTTTCAAGGGTTTCCATATATTTTGTAATTTCTTCTCTAATCGCCTGATTAGCCCAATCATTCTTGAGTAGGGTGGTTTTTAACCTCCACATTTTTGGAGGTTTTCCAGACTTTTTCCTGTGATTGATTTCAAGTTTCATAGCATTGTGATCTGAAATTGTTCATGGTATAATCTCTATTCATTTATACTGATGGAGGCTGCTTTATGTCCCAGTATGTGATCTATCTTGGAGAATATGCCATGTGCACTGGAAAAGTAGGTGAATTTCCTAACTTCAGGATGCAGAGTTCTAAATATATCTATCAGTTCCATCTGTTCCTATGTGTCATTCAGGTCTATTGGTTATTTAGTGATTTTCTGTCTGGTTGATCTATTCATTGCTGTCAGTGGAGTATTAAATTCCCCTGCAATTAGCACATTCTTATCAATAAGATTGTTTCAGTCTGTGATTAATTGTTTTCTGTATTTGGGCTCTCCCCAGTTCGGCGCATTGATATTTACAGTTGTTAGCTCTTCCTGATGGAGAGACCCTGTTATTATTATATAATGTCCTTCTTTTTCTCTTGTTACTGCCTTTACTTGAAAGTCCAGTTTGTCTGATATAAGTATGGCTACTCGCCTTTCTTTTGGCTTCCAGTCGCATGGTAGATGTTACTCCATCCCTTTACTTTCCATTGCTCCAGCTGAAGTAAAGGATCATCAAGACAGTATGACATTGCCACAAAAACAGAAATATACACCAATGGAATAAAATAGAGAACCCAGAACTGGGCCCACAAAGGTATGGCCAATCAATTTTTTGACAAAACAGGATAGAGTATCCTATGGGAAAAAGACTGCCTCTTTAGCAGGTGGTGCTGGGAGAACTGGACAGCCACATGCAGAAGAATGAAACTAGACCCCTTTCTTACACCATACACAAAAATCAACTCAAAATGGCCGAAGGATCTGAATGTGAGACAGGACACCATCAAAACCCTCGAGGAGAAAGTAGGAAAAAACGCCCTTGACCTCAGCCGGTGCCTGGCCTCCTAACCAGGATCTCGTAGGGGGAGGGGACAGCTTCTTTTGGTGCCAGCTGGGTTTATTGCTGCTGTTGCCTGAGGCTAGATGTGCTGCCTGAGGCGACGTGCGCAGCAGGAGGCGATGTGCAGCCCTTATAAGCTCCACCACTAACTCCCAGCCCCAATCCGGGATCCAGGATTACGTTGGGGGAGGGATCAGGTTCTCTTGGTGCTGGCCTGAATTTGCGCTTCTGCTGCCCGAAGGGCTGGGTGTTGCCGGAAATGAGCTGCGCTCTCCGGAAACAGGAGCGTGCCCCCAACCACTGCCCCCACCACCACCAACTCCCTGCTGGGATTAAGTAGGGGTGGGGGCTAGTTTTTCCCTGTTGGCACCTGGGTGTTGGGATTTGCTCGGCCAATGCTGGGGGCGAGAAGCGCCATGGAAATGAGGTATGTGTCCACACTCCCACAGCCTAGATCGAGTGAGTGTCCCTGGTGACTCCCCGCCAGGATGGCGCAGGGCTGGAAGCTGTTTAACCCTTGTGCCCCCTGGGTTCGCGATTTGGGCTACCCAGCAGTTATATACGGAGTGGGTTTTTCTCTGCGAGTGGGGTTAAATGTTCTTTTTCTCTTCTCCAGAGACAATAATATGAGAGTGTTCAGTTTCTCTGTCTCTTCCCTTTGTCTCTCGGGCTCTGTACACTTGCCCCGTGTTGGGCTGGGGCTCCCGACTCCCTTGCCAATCTCGGGCCAGCCTGTTTTCCAATCTTCCCAGGTCACACTCACTCACTCAGGCATCTTTGAGGTTGTTTTCTTTCTGGAGTCTGTATTTTCTCCTTCCGCTCTGTTTTTTAAATGTTTTTTATTTATTTATTTATTTATTTATTTATTTATTTATTTATTTATTGGAGAGACAGAGAGACAGCACGAGCAGGGGAGGGTCAGAGACAGAGGGAGATACAGAATCCAGAGCAGGCTCCAGGCTCTGAGCTAGCTGTCAGCACAGAGCCTGACAGCGGGGCTCGAACCCATGAACCATGAGATTATAACCTGAGCCAAAGGCAGACGCTTAATCCACTGAGCCATTCCGGTGCCCCTCTCCTTCTGCTCTTGCCGGTGGGAGTAATGTCCTTCTCAGTTTGATAGATATGGCAGACGAAGTTTGTAGCACTCCCTTCCTCTCCGCCATCTTGGCTCCTCCCCTGATCCAGAGACGAACCTTTTAAAAAGAGTTTCCTGCCTGGCATGACAAATAGTTCTTTGCCCAACATTTATTCTTTCCTTTTTCCTGCGAATCAATTTCCCTCTCTTTGAAATTCTAAATCTCTACACCTCTCCATAAGTCACGATGGCACCTAAGCATCATTTCCCTGATGCTCATCTTGTTGATGTTCCTATACTTAAGCCTTTTTTTCTCTTATGAATCTGTCTTATCATAGTTCGATTAGTAGGCCAGCCAAAGAGTTGAGAACTGATGAAGAAAAATTGTTTCCTGTCCTACACATTCATTCCGTTGTTGAGAAGTGGCCTTGGTGCTTCAGAGCCACAGGAAACTGAAGAGAGAGAATGTGGGATAAAGAGGAACAGTAGCTTTCTATCTTTAGCAGACGGAGGGTCTGAGGCAGGTAAGCGCCTTCAGAACCGCAAGGCCACCCAGAGGAAGGGGCTGGGAGTTTGTAGGGAAATACAGGATCCCCCTGGTTTGGACAGGAATTGTTTGTGCTGCCAGTCCTGCTGTCTGGTTTTCTGGGGGGTACTGAGTACCTCATTAAAAAAAAAAAAGACTAAGAATTCTCTCTGAGATTCTCAGCCTGTTAAGCATCCGACTTCAGCTCAGGTAATGTGAGGAGAGTCCCTTTGTTCCTGCCTTGCATCTGACTCTCTGCTGTCAGCATGGAGCCTGCTTTGGATCCTCTGTCCTCCAGTCTCTGCTTTTCCTCTGCTTCCGTGCCCTCTCTGTATCTCTTCCTCGGTGTCACAATAAGTACACTTATAAAAAATATAAGTGGTGTCATTGCCTCAAAGGAAAACAAGGTTACTTAGGTTTATATCAACCAATGCAGTATTTAAATGCAGTCGTTTTGATTTCTGTTTCTACTTTGTAATTTTAAGCGATTTCAATTTTAGTCACCATGAAAATCTGTAGGAAGACGATTTCATATTTTATTGTGAAATCCATTCAAGATTTACTAGAATAGCAACAAAACAGCACAAAACAGGAGAGAACACACAGAAAAACAAAAACAACCTCCTAAAACGACAGGGTAACAGCAAATATCAGTGAAAATAATGAACATTTAGGTCAGTATTTTCATGTATTGTCAATGGGGGTTTTAAAAAGTACCCTCTAGGCGTGCCTGGGGGGCTTCATTGCTTGGGCACCCGACTTTAGCTCAGGTCATGTTCCCGCAGTTCAGGAGTTGGAGCCGCTGTCAGACTCTGTGCTGACAGCTCAGAGACTGGAGAGTTCTTCAGCTTCTGTGTCTCTCTTTCTGCCCCTCCCCTGCTGATGCACTCTCTCTCTTTCTCACTCTCTCTCTATGACAGAAATAATAATTTATTAAATTTTTAAAAGTTTTATTTATTTTTGATACAGAGAGACAGAGCATGAGAGGGGGAGGGGCAGAGAGAGAAGGACACACAGAACTGGAAGCAGGCTCCAGGCTCTGAGCCAGCTGTCAGCACAGAGCCTGACTCGGGGCTGGAACCCAGTAACTTGAGATCTGACCTGAGCCTAAGTCTGAGGCTAAACCGACTGAGCCACTGAGGCGCCTAATAATTTTTAAAAAAGACATTCTATTTGGAAAACTATTTGGCAGTGATTTTGGAAAATAAACTTTCTTACAGAAGGGCAGCAGCTTGTCACCTGAAACTATGTCTTGTTGCCATAAGGATTATTTTCAACTAACAAAGGAAAAGCTCTGAGACCCAGGACAAGTTTCCTTTGTAAGAGACATTTGCATGCCTGAGGGAACGTTCCATGTGGAAGGGTGTCTCCCTCTGTGTAGCAGGAAGAGGGAGAATGTGTGAATCTCCTGACCAGTGGAGAAGGCCTGGGTTTTAATCTGGGCAACAACCAGGGGAGCCTCAGTGACTGTGCTAGTTCACCTCCCCTAGTGCTTCCCAGGAGGATCCCCTGCTGAGTTTCCAGAAGGATCCTAGCTGCTGCCTTTCCCTCAGATTCCCTCAGGTGGGTGGGCGGATACAACAGTGTTGTTTTAGGAAAGTGCTCCAGGGGATCCTGTGCAGGATTTTTTTACCTCAACCCCAGGGGTTCCCTGTCTCCCTGCTTCCAGGAAGGAAGAACCAGACCCAACATGAGCAACAGGCCAAAGTTGATTAGAGTATAAGAGAGGGAGATTGTAGGAAAGCTCTGTGTACAGACCAGGCATTAGAGGGTGAAAATTTGAGAGAGTTGGCAAGGATGTTTGTTTTATGAAGTTCAGGTCTCTCCCAACCTTTTTACCCTCCCCATTGTTCCTCCCCAAGTCCTCCATTATTGGCCTAATAACTGTAAGTGTCAAGATTGCACTCCTGATTGTCTCATTTCAATTGTATGAGGGGTGGTCTAAGGCCAGACAGTTCCCTGTGGGTCTTAGGTTTTATGATCTACTACTAGTCTTTGGTTAGTTCTTTAGTCAAATTCCTGAGGGGAACCTGAGGGGCAGTAGGTAGTGTCTGTCAAATATTTAAGAGGAATCTTACACCTGAGGGGGTTTGCTGTTAAGGGACACTCCCAGCGTTGTTCTAAATACTTTTTCCCCACCCAGAGACCTCAGGTCCTGATCTTTCCCATCCTGCCTACTGAATCCTCTACTTTTCTATCATAATTCTAAGTGGGGCCCAGGGATAGGCAGGAAGGCTTCCCATTAATTTATGAGAGTTGAAAGGTGCTGGGGTGGCTCAGTCGTTTACCCACATGACTTTGACTCAGGTCATCATCCTAGGCTTTGTGGGTTTGAGCACTGCATTGGGTGTGTGCTCAAGCTCAGAGCCTGCAGCACACTCCAGAATCAGACTGCCTGGTCATATGCCCATTCTCTGTTCATGCTCTGACTATGTCTCCCCCCCCCAAAAAAAATACATCCTATAAAATGAAACAAACCTATGAGAGTTGAGTGCAGGTTTTTCGACAAGGAGAGGTAGCAGGTCTCCTGTAGAGGAGTTAGGGAGGCCCAGGTCCACACAGGCCTGTGCTCAAGCAGAGTTTGTGGGCTTTGTGGGAAGGGAGGTGCCGGAGTCCTGCTCCCACAGGTCAAGGGGTCCCTGAAAAATGGATAGTGTCAGCTAAAGGGAGTGAGATAGCTCAAGTTTCTTTGTGATTGCCAGGCAGGCGTCTCTGCTCTGTCTGATTCCCTAGCTTTATTTATAGTGAGAGGCACAAAGAGCAGAAAGAGCAGAGTATGTTAGCAAATGATTTCTCATAAATAATTTTGTCAACACAAATTTGCAGATCAGGGATTCTGCAGAAGTTACAATTCTAATCTCCTTGTCATAATGATTGTCAAAAAAACCAGCTACAGGCATGCATGCTATTATACAAGAAGGGCAGGTATTTTTTAAGAGTACTTTTTCCCCCATAGGATGCAGAAGAGCAAGATATACAAAACTTCCAGTAGAGCCCTGAGAAAGCAATCTTAGCCATGAGGCAAACAGCATTCTTTAGAAAAGGTCAGTTTTAGAGAGTAAGGGTCAGTAGGCTGTTTATAGCTCTATGAGAAGGTACCCAGAAAAACAGGATCCCCAGGAGACACAATATCTGCTCTCACTGTCCAAGATGAATGATACATTTTTGACATTTATCACAATAGTGACTTGCAACCACATCCAGGAGTACAAAAATCTCACTTCTCAGTTAACTACTCGGCAAGGAGGAAAATTTTAGGTGGCTTGCTGTAGTCACATTAGGGTGTATCGAGTTTGCACATCTTTTCCCTGACCAGGTGCAATCACACCCCAGGGACAGGGCAGGGGGACAGGCCGCTCCTGACACTAATCAGCAAAGCAGTCCGAGGGTTGGTGCCCAAGGAGAAATGATAGTTCCAGGAGGGTAAATAGTGGTCGCTGCCTGGCGACAAGACACTTGGCCCACTTGCCTTACCCTCACCAGAATTTTCACTTAATCTTAAGTCCAAGGTGGCTCTCAACAGGGATGTCCCCCATATCATATAATTTCACTCATTATGTGGAATTTGAGAAACACAACAGATGAAACAGGGGAAGAAAAGTCGAAAGGAGATAAAAACAGACAAGGAGACAAACTACAAAAGACTCTTAAATATAGAGAACTGAGGGGTGCTGGAGGAGAGGTGGGTGGGGTGATGAGTTAAATGATGGATGGGCATTGGAGAGGGCATTTCTGGAGATGAGCACTGGATGTCATATGAATCTCTGTGTACTACTCCTGAAACCAATACTACTTTTCATGTTACATAACTTGAATTTAAAATAAACAAGTAAATAAAATAACTATAAATGGATTAAATTCTTCAATCAAGAGACATAGATCATTTGAATGGAAAGAAATGGCAAGACACACCTATAAGGTGCATTCAAGAGACTTACTTAAGGGGCGCCTGGGTGGCTCAGTTGTTTAAACATCTGACTTTGGCTCATTTCATTATCTCACAGTTTGTGGGTTCAAGCCCTGTGTCGGGCTCTGTGCTGACAGTTAGCTCAGAGCCTGGAGCGTGTCTTCGGATTCTCTGTCTCCCTCTCTCCGTCCCTCCCCTGCTCATGCTGTCTCTTTCTCTCAAAAATAGAATAATTAAAAAAAACATTAAAAAATAAAAGAGAAAGACTCACTTCAGCTTTAGGAACACATTCAGTCTGAAAGTGCTGATGTGGAAAAAGATATTCCATGCAAAAAGAAACCAAAGGAATGCCAGGTTGCTATGCTTACATCAGACAAATAGACTAAGCCAAAATCTCTAATAGGACACAGCAAAGGTCATTATGAAATAGGGGTCATTTGTGGAGAGTTTTTAGCTATATGGTGTTTAGAAGAACACATTAAGGTTTTCCCACCAGGTTGGTTTTATTTTTTT
>NC_043704.1:8134922-8136817 GCF_006229205.1 Suricata suricatta
AGAGGGAGAAACCACATCTGAAACAGGCACCAAGTTGCCATCACAGAGCCTGACGAGAGCTAAAACCTATGAACCATGAGATCTCATGAGCTGAAGTCAGATGCTTAAACACTGAGCCACCCAGGCACCCTTTCAATGTATTTTAAATAGTAAGTCTTTGAAACAATCTAGATAGCAAGGCTCCTTTTCAGAATGCTGTCTTATTCAGGGCCAAATTTCCAGAATGCTATCTTATTCAGGGCCAAATATCCATCTGATGTCTTTGTTCATGTTCTTTTTGCTTTAAGTTTATTTATTTATGTTTTTTGAGCAAGAGACAGAGTGTATGGCGGAGGGGGGAAAGAGAGGATAAGCGTATGCCAAGCAAACTCTACTGACAGTGAGCAACCTGACACAGGGCTTGAACTCAAGACTGTGACATCATGACATGAGCTGAAATCAAAACTCAACATATAACTGACTGAAGCAACCATGAGCCCCTATTTGTTCATGTTCCTTAATCTAGTTCACATGGACGCATGCCACACCCAGACAGGACTTCAGTATATAATCTTGACCTTTACTGGGGTCCCCAACACATTCCCATATAGATCTGTCACCAAATGTTTATTTTCAATAATTTGCAGGTCATAAATTAATGACAGGAATTCCTCATGCTGTATAGACAGCCTGGTCATAGAGAATGGAGAGAGAGCCCAGAGATGGAACTCAGGAATGTCCTAAAAAGCTGAATTTGACTAGTCCAAAACAAATTTGCAAGGCAATACCTGCAGAGACAGAGAAGTAAGGTTTGCAAGTTGCAAATGCACAGCACTTCACTAGGAAATGAGGACACAGTTCCTAGCTAAGTCAGGTCAAAATTTACCTGAGAAGTCGCCATTTCTTCCTGTCTCTTCTGCTCTCGAGTGTTTTCTGAGGTGACATTATCTGGAGAAATCACACCTGTAGGCCTTTAAACGCCTCAGCATAGCCTCTACACATGCTCTCATCACTTCAGAGGCAGAAAAGTCCTGAAATGCTCAAAAGCTCACCCTCTCAGTGACTTTGTCACAGGAAAGATTCCGAAAAAATGGAGCTCCTGCATGGCACTTCCTTGGGGGTTCCTCCTTCCAGGTTTCAGATGTCCTCCCCTCCCACAGACAGCCACCCATCCTGCCACACCTCAGGGAACCTGGGCTGCCCTCACCTGCCCTTCCGAGTCCATGCCCAACAGACTGTCATCGTCCTTCAACTGAAAGCCAGACACAGCCCGCCCAAATACGTCTGTGAATCCTCATGCTAACCCTGACCTCCCCTGAGAATCTCCTGGAGCTCAGAGTTAAAGCAGCACCGATGCTCTCATCCTGACCATAGAGGAGTCTGGCAGAAGGCACAGGTGATGCTGGTTCTTAAAACTCGCCATGGGATCTTTACTGTAAACCCAGGCTGATAGGCGGTTTGTGCTTTCAAGTTTTCATGTGCATATAAATCATTTGGTGTCCAGGTCCCTTAGAAGAAATGATGATTCCGCAATTTGGAATGGGGTCTGTGAATTGCATCTTTAACCAGTTCCTTGTAAGTGCTCATCCTGCTCCCTGAGACCCACATTTAGTGGCACAAACGCAGGCTCAGCACACCTGAGCCCCCCACAGCCACCACCTGATGTTAACACAGACAATTCCTGCTGAGTTCCAGGGAAGAGTATACCACGTAGATTCCACTGTTAGGAGTTAACTGTTCATTCCCATCTAAGACCACCATCACCAACCTGCAGGACCACATGCTTTCATTGCACTTGAAAGGTTACTGGAAGAAGATTCTGGAATACACTAATGTCTGAACCAATCTCCATTTGGAAAATAATATGTAGAAATCAATCACTGCAATGTGGATTGAGCACTAATTTCCTGTTTACA
>NC_043704.1:8136917-8143243 GCF_006229205.1 Suricata suricatta
CTCCTACAGCAGAGTAGAATTGTGATTGCCAAGAGCTGAATGAAGGCATAGCAAGAGAGTGGGTCAAATAATACAAAATTTCAGGTATGCATGAAAATTTGGAAATTTAAGGACAGGATGGAGATACATATAATTATGTGTGTTTTATACTGGACATTTGCTATGAGAATGTATCTTTGATGTTCTCAACAAAAATCAAAAATTAAAAGTCCTGAGAAGCCTGTGTGACTCGGTTAAGCATCCAATTTTAGCTCAGGTAATGATCTCAGTTTGTGGGTTTGAGCCCAGCATTGGGCTCTTTGCTGACAGCTCAGAGCCTGGAACCTACTTTGGATTCTGTATCTCCCTGCCTTTCTGACCCTCCCCTGCTCACACTCTGTCTCTCTCTAAAATAAATAAAACATTAAAATTAAAAAAAAAAAGCAAAACTGCTAATTATATGAAGTGATGGGCATGTTAGTTAGATTGTTATAATCATGTCATAGTATTTCCATATATTTATATTTTGTTAATTGAGCAACTACTGAAAATCTGCAGGAAAGGAAAATAGGGTTCCGGGTGAAGGCTCATGAAAAACAGGACTGAATATGAAAGATAGAAATGAAGGCACTAAAAGATATAGTCAGTCCTCTGCTCCTGTTTATCTGCTTCTGGGTTTTTGGAATTGTGAGCACCAGCTCTGGGAGATGAAAGGAACAGTGACTAAGAATCTCCCCTTCTCTAATCTGTCCTCCGAAAGGCGGAGATCCCAGAGCCAGTCCAGACCTCAACACGGTCTCCGAAGGGGGTGGATATGGTGTGGGTAAGGGAGGGAGCTGGCTGCAGGCTCTGATGTCTCTGTCTCTGGGTGCTTCCTGCTCTGTCAGTCCGAAACATGCCCAAAAAATGTTAACACCTGGAGTTCATATTATGTTAATCTATTTAGTCTCTTTCCTTTCTATTTCATAAAATAAAATAAAAAGCAACTTTACATAAACAGAATGTTCTGGGACAATTATGTTAGAAAACTTGAATTCTTAATGAAAATGTAAAATAAATGCCACTACTGCTGCTGCTATGAAAAACTCTTAAAACAAAACAAAACAAAAAAGAACAACTCTTTAGTTCAGGGATGACCCATCAGAAGTGACACCACATCTCACACCACAACCCAGAAAGGAAACTGGCCCAACTGCAGCCAAGTCCCCTGTACATCACCTCTTCCTCCGATTCTCTCCACATTCCTGAATTCAACAATGGACCCATTTGCTCTATTCTTAAAATCTCTACATGGCAGGAATCATGTCTCTTCATCCTTTTTTTGAATGACAAGATGTCATACAAACAATCAGTTTCTGTCTGTTTGCAACTCTACACATGCTCAGTGTTCTCAAAATAGTAAAAGGAGCTTGGAATGAGTCTCCCCTGGGCACCATGAAGGAGCTTCCTTCTATGGAACGAGGAGAGGACACTGGATGACTCACTCCTCTTTCTCTGAGAGGGAAGCAGGTTCACATTCTAGTGCCATCCTAACCTCAGTCTCCATGGGACGTCCCCAAATATTCCAATGAGTCCTTGTTGTTGCAGAGAGTGTCCCTAGTGAGACTGAGCTGATGGGATAGGGATTCAACGCCAGAGACCTTAGGCTGACTCTGGGCCATCAGTTGGAGCATAGACCTGTTCTTCTGGAGCAGTCTACTTGATGCAGTTGTAATGCTTCCTGTCCCTGCACAGAACATTCTAGCGTAAAAAGCCTCTACTTCAGTGAACACTGGCTACAGGCTGTGGGAATGATTCTAGATATTTTATGGGTTTTAACCTTGCCTTGTTAAAGGATCTTCTCTCCTCCTGGGGTTGCATTAAAGCACGACTTAGTTGGGCAAGATTAATGGCCTATCCTTAATGCCACTTAGAGATTCTGCACGGACCATCAAGAGCACCAGTTTCTTGAAAAACCATCAACATGATAACTGCCATTGTGAAACTGTCTTCAAAACCCCATGCCCAGGTAAATGTTACGCACAGAAAATATGTCATATTGAAAGATACACATTCAGGAACATGGCGACTTAGTCAGTTAAGTATCTTCATCTTGGTTTGAGCTTAGGTCATGATCTCATGGTTTGTGTGGATGACCCATGCCTTGCCCTTCACGCTGTCAGTACAGAGCTTGATTAGTGTGCTCTTTCTCTTCTCTTTCTGCCCCTACCCTGGTCTCTCTCTCAAAACAAAGACCTTTTGGGGCGTGTGGGTGGCTCAGTCAGTTGAGCAGCCGGCTTCGGCACAGGTCATGATCTCACGGATTGTGGGTTCGAGCCCCGTGTTGGGCTCTGTGCTGACAGCTAGCTCAGAGCCTGGAACCTGCTTCAGATTCTGTGTCTCCCTCTCTCTCTGACCCTCCCAAGCTCGCACGGTCTCTGTCTCTCAAAAATAAATAAAAACCATAAAAAATTTTAAAAAGAAAAAATACCTGCACTCCCATTTAATGAAAGCATTATATGCATGAGTGCCAGTAGCTAAGTTTTTTACGACAATCATGACTACTAAGATTAGAATTGTAACTTTTGCAGAGTCCACGTTCTGGAAAATTGTAAAAGTTATCTACGACAAATCCTTTACAAAACACACGCTGCTCTTTCTGCTCCTTGTACCTTTCAGTATACATAAAGCTAGAGAAGTAGAGCAGAGATGCCTGCCTGGTCATCAGAAAGAAGCTTGAAGTTCTCTCACTCCCTTTCCCCGGTACCGTCCATCCTTCAGGGACCACTGCACCTACTGTGCTGGACTCCAGAACCTTCTAAATCCACATAACACTCCAAGGCATGAATTTATAAACGAGTGACATGGAAAAGAACAGACTACATTTTCCCCATGAGGTGAGGAAGTTGTGTAATTCCTCCATGATACATGGAAGAATCAGAATACACAGAGATAGGATGGAGAATCGTCAGCAGGCTGGATTCTCAGTGCAGAGCCCCATGCAGAATTTATTCTTTCCCAATGCCTCTCTGCCCAATTGTTGTTTCTCTGTCTCAAATTAGTTAAATGGCTACTTAAAAAACATCTTACATTTACTGAATGCGGGACAAAATATTCAACAAAGGGGAAGAATAATATGTCCCCAAGACTGCGTGTGTGTGTGTGTGTGTGTGTGCATTGATGTATGAAAACTTTTGGAATCTAGTCATTACTAATGCTCAGAAAGTACTACTATTGGCTGTCTTGCTTTAACCTGTGAAATCTGGATTGCACATAAACCCCACTCATTTCTTGTTCTTTGATCATTCTTTCCATGGAATTCTACCTGTTTGTTATTTCCTAATACCTTCTTAGAAATGCAGACTCAGTTTCCCATTCGAACTCCTGAATCAGACAAAACCTGATCTCGACATCATTGTTGTGAACTGCTAATTCACATTAGAACTTGATACATAGAGGGGTGCCTGTACAGGTGGAAACTCATTAAGTGTTCGACTTGAGTGCAGTTCATGATCTCACAGTTTCTGAGGTCAAGCCCTGTGTCAGAATCTGTGCTACCATCCTGGAGCCTAGAGCCTGCCCTGGATTCTGTGTCTCCTGCTCTTACTGCCTACCCCTCCCCTACTCATGATCTGTCTTTCCCTCTCAAAATATGTAAACATCCAAAATATAAGAAATACGTAATTGGATAACTACATCTCTAACCAATTAAAACTTTCACCAAAGAATTAGACACAAGTTAAACTGCATGATATAAATGCAGTCCTCAAACATGTGTGTGCCTCTGTCGGCACCTTCAGTTCACAGTTTATCTGGCAGCGATCGAGTGTTCACAGTGGTTCTGTGAAACATATGCCACCTCATTACCTCAACGGAAGAAAAAATGTAAAGTATATAACTGTTAAAAAATGATCTTACTGCAGAAAGCAGAATCTCACCTAAGCCAGAACCATTCATCCCACCTCCTTCTTACATCTGAGCTGCCATTATGAACACTGCCCTGTCCACATGGAAACTATGGCATTTATTGCAGGGGCTGCTGACATTCAGGGATGGGACCATAGAATTCCCTCAGGAGGACTGGGGAGGCCTGAGCCTCCCTCAATGGGAAGTTTACAGGGATGTGATGCTTGAGAGCTATGGACATCTCCTCTTCTTGGGTGACGATGACCTCCTGTATCTAAGCTAGCATGAGTTGCCCCCATGGTGAGGGACAGCTAGAGAAAGCACCAGTTGGAATTGTCACTCAAAGGAAACTGCAACGAATGAGGGGATTGGGGGAACAACTACCAAAGTGGACAGGGGTAAGTACTTGCTTTGATTAAGGATTACTATGAATATCTGAAAGGGGAGCTTTGTCATCCTATGTAGAGGTGGGTACAAGGCAAGTGCAAGCACATGTATACTGAGGAAAGAAGCTGAAATGCATATCGTATGTTGTATTAATGAAGGCTGGGCTCCCCAGTGGGTGGAGATTTTAACATTATACAGAGGTCCTGGTAAGTGTCTGATACTTCATAGTCCATCTTTTAGGTGAAGCTGTCCTGGACCTAAACTGGTCTATGCTGGCCAGTGCTCTTGGAATTTGCATCCAAAATATAAAGTTAACTCTAGAACCCAATGTCATGTTGAAAAAGAAGAGCAAAGCTGGAAGTATCACAATTCCAGACTTCAAACTGTATTACAAAACGATTCATCAAGACAGCATGGTTCTGGCAGAAGTGCAGACTCAGAGATTATTGGAACAGAATAGGGAACCCAGAATTGGACCCAGGAATCTATGGCCAACTGCTCTTCGACAAAGGTAAAGAATATCCAATGGAACAAAGACAGTCTTTTCAGCAAGTGGCGCTGAGAACACTGGACTCCAGCATGCAGGATGAACGTGAACCAGGTTCTTATACCATATGCACGAATGAATTTTAAATGAATGAAAGTTCTAAATGTGAGACAGAAAAGCATCAACATTTTAGATGCGAGCACAGGGAGCCACCTCTTTGACCTTGGCTACAGCAACTTCTTGCCAGACATGTCTCTGGAGGTAAGGGAAATGAAAACAAAAATGATGATTGGGACCTCATCAAGGTTATAAACGTCTGCTGAGTAAAGAAAACAAGCAACAAAGTTAAAAGGTCCCCAATGGAATCGAAGAAGATATTTGCAAATGATATATGGAATAAACGATTAGTATCAAAATCTCTAAGAAGCTATCCAGTTCAACACCTAAGATACAAATAATCCAGTGAAGAAATGTGCAGAATAGGTGAAGAGACGCTTTTCCAGAGAAAGCTCCCAGATGGCTAACAGACACATTGAAAGATGCTCAACACTGTCCATCATCAGGGAATTACAGATCAAAACCACAATGAGCTACTACCTCATACCTGGTGGCTAAAATGAACAACTCCAGGAACAAGAGGTGTTGGCAAGGACATGGATAAAGGAAAACTCTTTTGCACCGCTGGTGAGAGTGCAAACTAGGGCAGCCCCTCTGGAAAACAGTATGGAGGATCCTCAACAGATGAAAAATAGTATTACTTTATGACCCACTAATATCACTACTAGGTATTCACCCAAAGGATACAAAAATCCTGATTTGAAGGTGTACCTGCACCCCAATGCTTATAGCTGTTCTATCAAGAATAGTCAAATTTCGGAAAGAGCCTGAATGTCCATAAACTAATGAATAAACAAAGAAGATGTGGTATAGATATACAATGGAATATATTTGGTGATCACAAAGAATGAAATCCTGCTTATTGCAATAAGCTGAGCTAGAGTGTATTTTACTGGGTGCGATAAGTCAGTAGAGAAGGACAAACATAGGATTTCACTCATGTGTGGAATTTAAGAAACAAAACAGATGAACATAGGGGAAAGGGAGGAAATATAAAATAAAATCAGAGAGGGAGGCAAACCTTAAGACACTTAATTATAGAGAAAAAAGTTAGGGTTATTGGAGGGGAGTTGGGGGTGTGTGATAAGCTAATAGGGTGCTGGAGATTAAGAATATGAGCACAAAGTGTCATATGTATGTGATGAATCCCTGGGGTTTAGTCCTGAAACCAATAGTAGAGAGTATTGAAGAAACTTGAATTTATTTATTTTTGTAAGCTGATTCATCTATTTTGAGATTTAGTGAGCAGGGGAGGGAAAGAGAGACAGAGACAGACCAGAGAGAGGAGAGAGAAAGAGAAGGAATCCAAGCAGGCTCCCTGGTGTCAGCACAGAGTCCAAAGCCAGGCTCAAACTCACAAACCCTGAGATCTTGACTTGAGCTAAAACCAAGAGTTAGATGCTTTACCAACTGAACCACTGAGGCACTCCCACTAACTGGAATTTAAAGAAATAAATTAAAAACAGAAATA
>NC_043704.1:8143343-8161619 GCF_006229205.1 Suricata suricatta
GATCAAAAACATACCAAACATATGTATGCACCCTGAGTATTTATTGCAGCATTATTTACAAAAACGATGAAATGGAACGAATCCAGTGACCATCAATAGATGAATGGAGAAAGCACAAGTGGTATATATACACCATGGAATATTACTCAGCCATAAAAATGGAGCAGTTGTTTTCTGTCCTCATCATTGCCTAAGGCTTCATCTTGTAGAACATTGTGTGTGAGGCATATGAAGGTGGAGAACCTATCCTTACGTAAGCACAGAGAGAGTAATATTTCATGTAAATTAACAATATATTCGTTTTCTTAGTGTTTTACAACTTTGTGTTCAAATATTTATATTGCAACACCAAATTCCTCTTATTTTGAATTGGAGAAACTACATTTCAGCCTCTCATCAGAAGTAGGTAGTTGTGTTTTCTAAAATGATTTTTATTTATTTTTGACAAGTGGTTCTTATGAAAATGTAATCATATTTTGAATACTGCATTGTGACTCTGACTGTCATATTATATGCCATTAACAACTTTAGAATGAGCCACTCACTAGTGTATAGGCTAGTCTACCTGGAAGCAACTGCATTGATGTACTAGGCTACCTTAAAGCAACGATAATGCCCAATCCTCATTATCAAAGCATGAATCCTGATACCTCTCAATAACTAGAAACATCTGGGAGGCCTGGGTCGCTGAGTCAGGTAAGCCTCTGACTTCGGCTGAGGTCGTGATCTGTTGTTCATGGATGGGAGCCCTGCGTTGGGCTCTGTGCTGACAGGTCAGAGCCTGGAGTTTGCTTTGGATTTCCTGTCCCCCTCTAACTCTGCCTCCTCCCACTGAAAAGTAAAGAAACACTAAAAACAAGTCTCTCTCTCAAAATAAATAAACTTAAAAAAAAAAGTCTCTGTCAAAAATGAATATACATTAACATAGAGATATCAATATGAATTTCTTTTTCCTGTAAAAACAGAGATAAGGTTTACATTCTTTGAAGACACAGGAGGGCTGCTGGAGGTCTTGCTGGGTACATTTTAAACCTAATGAACTTCACGGGGAAGGGGTGCAAATCCACAGGTAGGGTTTGGTGCTTCCTTTTTAAGACTGTCTCCTGCAAGGTTCCTAATTGTATGAGTGTGATTCAGATCACTGCTGTAGGAGAAAGAAGCAGTGATTTCTAGATGTCGAGATAAAAATCCTCATGATGTTTCATATCTTCAGCTTTAGTGTCCCCTTCTTACGTTACCATCATCCTTTACTGTAGATGAGGGACAACTCTAATATTGGGTGACATTAAATGGCATGGGCTACTTCTGAAACTCTCATTCCACTCCTTTTTATGTATCAGTAATACTTGGAAGTGGAGGGCTTTTCCAAAGTGTAATTCATTACTTTCTAAGTGGGATCCTTTTATTACAAATATCTATGATTTATTCAGGATTTTGATGGTTACAATTTCTCCTATTCTCATTTGAGAATTCTGTTAATCATGCTTCCATTTGTATGAGAGTGTCCACAACATCAATTCATTTTGTTTTGGGTTTTGATTTCTGTTTTAGGTTTGTGGGTAACAATTTTCAACAGAGTAGATTTTAACAAGGAGCTTAATTCAGATAGGAATCAGCCATATGTCAGCTGCCAATAAATTACATGTGTGTTTGTCTGTATTAATATTACCCATATATTCTTTGTTCATGATTTCCCTTGCTTGTGTCTATTCATGGCTAGTGTGCTCAGTGGTTGTTTTCTGCCGGCTCTGATGTGTGGGCAATACTTCAAGGTTTATGTCAGTGAAATGTGGGGCCAACGTGAATGGGTGCCTGGCGGTATACGATGAAGGTTAAATCTGTCACTGTCTAGGAGTCCATCAGGGCTGGGCTGGGGTCTTTCTGGCTCAGGACACTCCTTGTGGCTTGAGGGGGTAGTTCCAGGTCCCCTCAGGGGCTTTGTCCTCAGGGTCTCCCTCCTGAGCCAAGACACAATCTGGAAGGAACCCAGTGAGAAAGATTCAAGTCAAAATGGAGGCAGCCAAAGTCTTCTTTCTTGCCTTTAATGTTGTCAGCCATGAGTGGGTGAAATGGGTCTGTCTAGGGCCACTGGAGCCAAGTGCCCTTGAACCCCTGGGTCCTGCTTCCAAAGTCATAACCACCATCTATCTAATAAATATATCCCCCAACTCCCATAATTAACACCTGTGTATGTGTGTTTTGTTACCACTTAGCATAGCCTTTCCTAACAAATGACCGTTTTTTAAACATAGAACATTTTTAAAATAGTTTTTTATTTTTGAGAGAGCGAGAGTAAGCGATCGAGATGACAATGGTGGGGGAGAGAAAGAGGGAGACATAGAATCTGAAGCGGGCCCCAATCTCTGAGCTGTCAGCACAGAGCCAGACATAGGGACTCAAACTCAGAAACTGTGAGGTCATGATTTGAACCGAAATCACACATTCAACTCACTCGCCATGCAGGCATCATCCCCCTAGTAAATTTCAAGTGCACAATTCACTAGTCTTAACTCTGTTCACCATGCTCTAAACTTCAGTCCCACACATCTGCATCAGTAAGCCTTTTACCACTTGATCCAATGTCTGATCATTTCCCTGTCGTTTGCCCCTGTCAACAAACATGCTAGTATTTATCATTTGTTTTTTAGATTCCACACATATGTGATTTTGATGAGGGACTTGAGGCAGGCTGAGGGGCAAAGCACAGGCTAGCACATCCACCTTCTTGGACACTCCAGGCTACCCCAAACCAGGAAAGGACAAACAAACAAACAAACAAACCTGTAAACAGAGAAGAGTCTGAGCAGCTTACCAGAACAAGGCAATCCCATCATAGCCTAATGTCCAGGAACGCCCTACTGTCTCAATAGTAATGCTTTGCTGGAGGGAAAAACAGCCTTAGCTTGAGAAGACCTAGGTCTCCAGTAAGTCTGTAACATGTGAAACTCCCTCTGGAAGTCTCTGGAAACTCCCTCTAGACTTTATCTTCCTGGACTGCATAAAAGAGTCATCCCCGCCCACGCCCAACTACTCAGTGCACCTCTTTCTTCCCATGGGTCTTGTCTCCATGCTTTAATAAAATCAGACGCCCTTAAGAATTCTTTTTCGGTTGTCAGCTCCGGAACCCAGAAACCCCGCATCACCCCAAAATGTCATCTAGTTCATACACTATATATTTTTCTCTGTGTGGCAGGATTAACATTACACAATGTCTTCTAGGATTATTCTGTGGGTGCAAAGAAAAGATTGCCTTCCTATCTAAGGCATTTATTCCAAGAATAAATTAGATGAGGGACCTCTATTGGGAAAAGAGCTAATACCAGAAAGGAACCTTTTCTTTATGTCTTTCTTTTTTAAATAGTTTATTGTCAAATTGGTTTCCATACAACACCCAGTGCTCTTCCCCACAAGTGCCCTCCTCCATCACCACCACCTCTTTTCCCCCTCCCCCGTCCACTTCAAACCTCAGTTTTTTTTCAGTGTTCAATAGTCTTTCAAGTTTTGCATCCCTCTCTCTCCCCAACTCTCTTTCCTTCTTTCCTTCCCCCAGGTCCTCCATTAATATTTATAATTGTTAGCTCTTCCTGATGGAGAGACCTTGTAATTATTATATATTGTCCTTCATCATCTCTTGTTACTGCCTTTACTTGAAAGTCCAGTTTGTCTGATATAAGTATGGCTACTCCACCTTGCTTTTGGCTTCCAGTTGCATGATAGATATTTCTCCACCCCTTTACTTTGAATCGCTGTGGATGAGGTCAAGGATCATCAAGACAGTAGGGTATTGTCACAAAAACAGACACATAGACCAATGGAATAGAATAGACAACCCAGAACTGGGCCCACAAATGGACGGCCAATTAATTTTTGACAAAACAGGATAGAGTATCCTATGGAAAAAGACTGTCTCTTTAGCAGGTGGTGCTGGGAGAACTGGACAGCCACACGCAGAAGAATGAAACTAGACCCCTTTCTTACACCATACACAAAAATCAACTCAAAATGGCTGAAGGACCTGAATGTGAGACAGGAAATCATCAAAACCCTCGAGGAGAAAGTAGGAAACAACCTCCTTGACCTCAACCAGTGGCTGGCTTCTTAACCAGGATCTCGAAGGGGGAGGGGACAGTTTCTCTTGGGCCCGCTGGGATTTGCGCTGCCACTGCCTGAGGCGAGATGCGCAGCAGGAGGCGAGGTGCAGCCCTTACAGGCTCCACCACCAACTCACAGCCCCCAGCCGCGATTGGGTTAGTTTTGGGGGTGGGATCAGTTTCTCTTGGTGCCAGCCTTGATTCACTCTGCTGCTGTGCAAGGTGCTGGACGTTGCTGGAAATGAGCTGTGCGATCCTCCAGCCAGTGCCCACCCCCACCCCAGCCTCCACCACCACCAACTCCCTGCCGGAATCAGGTAGGGGTGGGGGCTAGTTTTTCCCTTTTGGCACCTGGGATTTGGGATTTCCATGGCCAATGCTGTAGGCAAGATGCGCCGTGGAAATGAGGTATGTGTCCCCACTCCTGCACCCGAGGTTGAAGTGAGCACCCCTGGCGCCACAGCCATGGATGCCGACTCCCCACTGGGAAGGCGCAGGGCTGGAAGCCATTTCTTCCATTGTGCCACCCGGGTTTGGGATTTGAGCTACCCAGCAGTTATATACGGAATGAGAGTTTTTCTCTCCAAGTGGGGATAAACGTTCTTTCTCTCTTCTCCAGAGACAGTACTATGAGCGTTTTCACTTTCTCTGTCTCTTCCCTTTCTCTCTCAGACTCCGTGCGCTTGCCCCGTGTTGGGCTGGGGCTCCCGCCTCCCCTGTACATCTCAGGCTGGCCCGTTTTCCAATCTCTGCATTCGCACTCACTCACTCAGGCATTTTTGAGGTTGTCTTCTTTCTGGAGACTGTATTTTCTCCTTCCACTTTTCTTTTAATGTTTTTTTTTTTTTTGAGAGACAGAGAGAGACAGAACAAGCAGGGGAGGATCAGAGAGAGAGGGAGATACAGAATCCAGAGCAGGCTCCAGGCTCTGAGCTGTCAGCACAGAGCCAGACGCAGGGCTCAAACCCAGGAACCATGAGATCATGACCTGAGCCGAAGCCGGATGCTTAACCGACTGAGCCACTCAGGTGCCCCTCTCCTTCCGCTCTTGAGGATGGGAGTAATGTCCTTCTCAGTTGGCTAGATGTGGCAGAAGAAGTTTACAGCGCTCCCTTCCTCTCCGCCATCTTCGCTCCTCCCCTGATCCAGAGAGGAACCTTTTAAAAGAGTTTCTTGCCTGGCATGACAAATATTTCTTTGTCCAACATTTATTCTTTCCTTTTTCCTGTGAAAATATTTCCCCCTCTTTGAAATTCTAAATCTCTACACCTCTCCATAAGACACGATGGCCCCTAAGCATCATTTGCCTGACGCTCATTATGTTGATGTTCCTATACTTAAGCCTTTTTTTCTCTTATGAATCTGTCTTATCATAGTTCAATTACTAGGCCAGCCAAAGAATTGAGAACTGATGAAGAAAAATTGTTTCCTGTCCTACACATTCATTCTGTTGTTGAGAAGTGACCTTGGTGCTTCAGAGCCACAGGAAACTGAAGAGGGTGAATGTGGGATAAAGAGGAACAGGAGCTTTCTGGCTTTAGCAGACTGACGGGTCTGAGGCAGGTTAGCGCCTTCAGAACTGCAAGGCCACCCAGAGGAAGGGGCTGGGGTTTTGTAGGGAAATACAGGATCCCCCTGGTTTGGACAGGAATTGTTTGTGCTGCCAGTCCTGCTTATCTGGTTTTCTGGGTGGTACTGGGTTCCCCATAAAAAAAAAAAAAGACTAAGAGTTCTGTCTGAGATGCTCAGCCTGTTAAGCATCCCACTTCAGCTCAGGTAATGTGAGGACAGTCCCTTTGTTCCTGCCTTGCATCTGGCTCTCTGCTGTCAGCATGGAGCCTGCTTTGAATCCTCTATCCTCCTCTCTCTGCTCTTCTTCTGCTTTCATGCTCTCTCCATATCTTTCCTGGGAGTCAAAATAAGTACATTTAAAAAAAATAAGTGGGGTCACTGCCTCAAAGAAAAACAAGGTTACTTAGGTTAATATCAACCCATGCTGTATTTAAATGCAGTCGTTTTGATTTCTGTTTCTACTTTGTAATTTTAAGCGATTTCAATTTTAGTCACCATGAAAATCTGTAGGAAGACGATTTCATATTTTGTGAGAAACCATTCAAGATTTACTAGAATCGCAACAAAACAGAACAAAACAGGACAGAACACACAGAAAATCAAAAAAGACCCTTTTAAAATGACAGAGTAACACCAAATTTCAGTGAAGGTAATGAACACTTAGGTTACAATTTTCATGTATTGTCGATGGGAGTTTTAAAAAGTACCCTCTAAGCGTGCCTTGGTGGCTCCCTCGCTTGGGCACCCGATTTTGGATTAGGTCATGTTCTCGCAGTTCACGAGTTGGAGCCCCTGTCAGATTCTGTGCTGACAGCTCAGAGGCTGGAGCGTTCTTCAGCTTCTGTGTCTCCCTTTCTGCCCCTCCCCTGCTCGTGCACTCTCTCTCTTTCTCACTCTCTCTCTATGACAGAAATAATAATTTTTAATTTTTTAATGTTTTATTTATTTTTGATACAGAGAGAGACAGAGCATGAGAGGGGGAGGGGCAGAGAGAGAAGGAGACACAGAACCAAAAGCAGGCTCCAGGCTCTGAGCCAGCTGTCAGCACAGAGCCTGAGGCGGGGCTCGAACCCACAAACGTGAGATCTGAACTGAGCCTAAGTCTGAGGCTTAACCGACTGAGCCACTGAGGCGCCCAATAATTTTTAAAAAAGAAATTATATTTGGAAAACTATTTGGCAGTGACTTAGGAAAATAAACTTTCTTGCTGAAGGGCAGCAGTGTGTCACCTCAAATTATGTCTTTTTGCCATAAGTATTGTTTTCAACTAACAAAGGAAAAACTCTGAGACCCAGGACAAGTTTCCTTTGTAAGAGACATTTGCATGCATGAGGGAAAGTTCCATGTGGAAGAGTGTCTCCCTCTGTGTAGCAGAAAGAGGGAGAATGTGTGAATCTCCTCAAACTCTGACCAGTGGAGAAGGCCTGGGTTTTAATCTGGGCAACAACCAGGGGAGCCTCAGTTACTGTGCTATTTCACCTCCCCTAGTGCTTCCCAGGAGGATCCCCTGCTGAGTTTCCAGAAGGATCCTTGCTGTTGCCCTCTCCCTCAGATTCCCTCAGGTCGGTGGGTGGATACAACAGTGTTGTTTTAGCGAAGTGCTCCAGGGGATCCTGTGCAGGATTTTTTCACTGTAACCCCAGGTAATTCCCTTCCAAGAAGGAAGAACCAGACCCAAAATGAGCAACAGGCCAAAGTTGATTAGAGTATAAGAGAGGGAGATTGTAGGAAAGCTCTGTGTACAGAGAGGGGGCATTAGAGGGTGAACATCCAAGACAGTAGGCAAGGATCATTGTTTTATGAGGTTCAGGTCTCTCCCGCCCTTTGTACCCTGCCCTTGTCCCTCCTCAAGTCCTCTGTTATTGGCCTAATAACTGTAGGTGTCAGGATTCCACTCCTGATTGTCTCATTTCAAGTGTATGAGGGGTGGTCTAAGGCCAGACAGTTCCCTGTGGGTCTTAGGTTTTATGATCTACTACTAATTTTTGGTTAGCTCTTTAGTCAAATTCCTGAGGGGAACCTGAGGGGCAGTAGGTGGTGTCTGTCAAATATTTAAGAGGAACCTTACACCTGAGGGGGTTTGCTGTGATCAGACCCTCCTAGCATTGTTCTAAATGCTTTTCCCCACCCAGAGACCTCAGGTCCTGATCTTTCCCATTCTGCCTACCGAATCTTCTCCTTTTCCTTTTTTTTTTTTTAAATAATAGTTTATGGTCAATTTGGTTTCCATATAACACCCAGTGCTTCTCCCCACAAGTGCCCCCCACCATTACCATCACCCCCTCCATCCCTCTCCCCCTTCAGTCCATGGTTCCTTTTCAGTGGATGGACCTTGAGGGTGTCATGCTAAGCAAAATAAATCAGGGAGAGAAGGATAGATACCATATGTTTGCATTCATAGGTCTAACAGGAGAAACCTGGCAGGGGACCATGGGGAGAGGAAGGGGGAAAGAGAGCGGGGAAGAATGAGGGACTGAAATCTTCTCCTTTTCAATCATAATTCTAAGTGGGGTGCATGGACAGGCAGGAAGGCTTCCCATTAATTTATGAGAGTTGAAAGATACTGGGGTGGCTCCGTTGTTTAGCCACCTGACTTTGGCTCAGGTCATCATCCTAGGCTTTGTGGGTTTGAGCACCGCATTGGGTGTGTGCTCAAGCTCAGAGCCCAGAGCAGGCTTCAGAATCTGACTGCCTGTCTTTCTGCCCCTCCCCTGCTCATGCTCTGTCTCTGTCTCCCAAAAAAGAAATACATACTATAAAAAAAAAAGTATGAAAGTTGAATGCAGAGTTTTCAACAAGGAGAGGTAGCAATCTCCTACAGAGGAGTTGGGGAGGTTCAGGTCCAAGTAGCAGCCTTTTTCTGTGCTCAAGCAGAGTTTGTGGGCTTCTGTGGGAAGGTAGGTGCCGGAGTCCAGCTCCCACAGGTCCAGGGGTCCCTGAAGGATGGATGGTGTCAGCGAAAGGGAGTGAGATAGCTCACGTTTCTTTGTGATCACCAGGCAGGCATCTCTGCTCTGTCAGATTCTCTAGCTTTATTTATAGTGAGAGGTACAAGGAGCAGAAAGAGCAGGGTATGTTAGTAAATGATTTCTCATAAATAACTTTTCAACACAATTTTGCAGATCGGGGATTCAGCAGAAGTTACAATTCTAATCTTCGTCGTAATGATGGTCAAAAAAACAGCTACAGGCACTCATGCTATTATATGGGAAGGGCACGTATTTTTCAAGCGTACTTTTTTTTCCCATAGGATGCAGAAGAGTAAAATATACAAAACCTCCGGTAGAGCCCGAGAAAGCGTTCTTTAGCCTTGAGGCAAACAGTATTCTTTGGTAAAGGTCAGTTTTTCATGAGTAAGGGTCAGTAGGCTGTTTATAGCTCTAAGAGAAGGTCCCCAGAAAAACAGGATCCCCAGGAGACACAATGTCTGCTCTCACTGTCCCAAGACGAATGATACATTTTGACATTTATCACAACAGTGACTTGCAACGACATCCAGGAGTGCAAAAAAGTCACTTATCAGTTAACTGCTGGGCTAGGAGGAAAATTCTGGGTGGCTTGCCTTAGTCGCATTAGGGTGTATCTAGTTTGCTCAACTTTTCCCTGACCAGGTGCAATCACGCCTCAGGGCCAGGGCAGGGGGGCAGGCGGCTCCTGACACCAATCAGCAAAGCAGTCCGAGGGTTGGTGCCCAAGCAGAAATGATAGTTCCAGGAGGGTAAATAGTGGTCGCTGCCTGGCGACAAGACACTTGGCACACTTGCCTTACCCTCACCAGGAATGTTCACTCAACCCTGAGTCCAAGGTGCCTCTCAACAGGGTGCCCCCCCCAAAAAAAAACAGAGAAGGCAATCTCAGAGATGGGCCTTCATGTAGGAGCTCATAGTTTCTCAATTGTTCCTGACAGGAAAGCTGGGAAGTTGTACCTTCTCTGCATTTGAAAGTCCTGCCTGGAGGCAAGCAGTTTACCAGAGAAGAGACTGTTTTGCTGGCTTTTCAGACAAATTTCTCCTCCTTGAGCTGGGATTTCTCCACAAAGATCTTCTGAGAAAGAAACATAGAGGAGAAGATGAAAGAAGAAATGGCCAGTTCTCAGGTAAGCCTTGTGCCCCTGGCCGGAGGCCCCCTTGTCTTTTTCTCTGAAAATTTCACGCATGTAGAAATTGTGGGGACCTGGGTGTCTCTGCCAGTTGAGCATCGGACTCCCCATTTGAGTTCAGGCCATGATCCCAGAGACCTGTGATCCAGCCTTGAGTCGGGATTCCTGCTGCACTTGGAGCCTAGTGAAGATTCTCATTCTCTCCGTTTTTCTCCCTCAGTTTGCATTTTTTTCTTTCTCCCTCCCTCTTTCTCTCTTTCTCTCTGTGTCCTGCCTAAAGAATGAAACAATAAAAACGATCCAGACAACCTGGCTCCATGAATACCTGACAACATCCGTCTTGACCTTGTAATAAGAGACCACGTGCCTGCACTGCATGTTTGTGTGTGACCGTATCTGGGAGCACAACATATATAAAAAACTATGCCATGTGGTGTTCAGGGCTCAGTTCTTTGGGTACAAAACCAGCTGAGAGGTGCCAGGAGGAATAAAGTTTTTTCCTGGAAAGAAAAGCCTCAGTGGGAGAATCCTGCTACAAAAGGAAAAAAAAAAAAAAAAGATTTTTTTTTTTTTTTTTTTGGTTCTGATGGTTCTGCTTTATGCTTTCACCTAATTTTTAAGCTTCTCAGAAATGATACTCAAGGTCAGGTGTTTAGAACACTCCTCCTCTGTACCCCAGAGACTTCTCTCCCTTCTCTCCAACCTGGCTTCCATGGGGCAATAACACTTGTCACTTTGATTTAAATTCCTGCCCATATTGAAAATAGTCCCTTCGTGATTGGTTCAGACAGGAGGGTGTTGCATCCCGGTGTCCTGTTGCTGATGGAATCTGGTTCTGGGTTTGCACTTAAGGAGAACCGTTCTTATTTGGGTTTGAAATCAACGCTTTCACTGCTCTAGGTAGAATAGGATTATGAAAATGCACAAATACATATGATGGCTAGGAGGCACAGAATACCCTAGAATATTCCTTCTTATTAGAATGTGGAAAGGATACTTGAAAATATTCTAGATACTACAAGACATGGAAACTCTATGTGATTGAAGGGTGTATTAATCCACTGTATCCTTAACGTTGTTTATATTCTGATTTACTGCTTGGGGGTCCCAAGAATGCACGGGTGATCCTGTGTCCGGAGGTGTGCCTTAGGCACTGCAATCAATTTGTTTCCTGTTATATGTTGTTATCTTATTTTACGGGGTTTTATGCTCTCTGCCATGTTTCTCTCCTGTAATGTTCATATTTTTCCTTCTAATCAGGTGAAATGATTTTAGGAAGATTCCCTGAGTGATTTCCAAACACCATCATATTTAAACTGGAATCTTCTTTCTCCCCGTTTCTCTTTTCTTCTAGTTTTTTTTTTTTTTTAAGTTTATTTCTTTTGAGAGAGACAGACTAGGAGCAGTGGAGTTGCAGACAGAGTGCATGAATTTCAAGCAGGCTCCACAGGGTCAGTGAAAGCCTGAATTCCGGGCTAAACTCACAAAACCATGAGACCTTGACTTGAGCTGAAATCAAGAGTCAGATGGTTAACTGACTGAGCACCCAGGCACCCTGGTTTGAGCCATTTCTGGTGAGGAGAACAAAGGCACAAGAAATGTAGATAAAATTCAAATTTCTTACAACTTGAACCCCACTGGGAAATACTGGAGACTGGCAGAGGAGCATATTGCTCAAGGAATACACAACTGCTTTAATGTTAATGCTTTTCTAGAGGCAAAAAGCTAGCTTCACCTGACCATAGCCAGACTCTCAGGATCCACTGAGTTTTCTTTTCCTATGAAAATCCCTTGGGAACTTTTATGTCCACCCCAAAGCTTAAAGTACGTGATCAATGGCTCCTCACAATCACACTGCCGCTCATTCTATCCACAGACCCTGTCCCTGTGCTTTAATAGGGTCAGCCTCGCTCACCCAAAAGGCTTCAAGAATACTTTCTTGAGCATTTACTTATTCTTGGCCAATCTGAGGTCACTTTTTGTGGGGGCAATGAAGGGTCTCACTTCCGTGTAGTAGCTGTAATGACCTCCGGGAGTAGAGGTTCTGAGTCAGTCTGTCATTCTTCCCATAGGTTTTTATTTTCTTTGTAGTTATGACACAGACACACTCCTGTTTGTCCTTTTTTCTGTTTTTAGAAAGTGACGATTCACTGAAATAACATGTTTGGGCACCTAGTAATCCTGAAGTACCAGAGAGCACAAATGATGATTGGAATAAGGCACCCGTTTCAATGAAGGGCGCCTGCATGACTCAGTTACTTGTGTCTTCACTCAATTCAGTGCAGATCATGATCTCGAGGCTCATAATAGAGAGCTCAATGTCAGGCTTCATGGGAACCTTAGGAGGGCTCTTGGGATTCTCTCTCTCTCTTTTTTTCTCCTTTCCTGCATGAGTATTCTTTCTTTTTCAAAATAAATAAACATTTTTAAAAAAGGCTTTCAAGGTGCTAGGTGACTTAGTTGGTTAAGGTGGTTAAGTATCTGACCCAGGCACCGCACTCATCAAAACTGGTTTTTAGGGGCGCTTTGATGGCTCAGTTGGTTAAGGCTCCGACTTTGGCTCAGGTCAGATCTCACGTTTGTGGGTTTGGAGCACCGCGTCAGCCTCTGTGCTGACACCTGGCTCAGAGCCTGGAGCCTTCTTTAGGTTCTGTGTCTCCTTCTCTCTCTGCCCCTTCCCCTTTCATGTTCTGTCTCTCTCTGTATCAAAAATAAATAAAACATTAAAAAAAGCCAAAAAAAACTGTTTTTAGTTACCCTGATAATTTTCTATATTATCACTTCTAATCTTATATAACTACTTGCAAACGGTATGGATGTATGCATGGAAGGTGTAACGGTAGATCGGTTTAGTGTGCACACCTTGTGACCATCATTCTCAGGTTTGACCCAGTATGAACATTGACTTAGGGTCCGTTGAGTGCATTAACCTGTGTGTCCTTTTACAGGAACTGACTGTAGCTCAGTTCACCTGAGATAAAATCTGATCTGTACCGTGTACCAGATGCTTGACAAAAGATTCACGAAAAATAGATGAATCATGTGTTCTCTTAGATTATTATAATTTGCTTTCCATGACTTTATGAGAAACTGATAGATGCTCTCTATTAACCAGGAAATGCTTTTAAACTTGTTGCCTTTCTTGCTAGTCTAGTAGAACTTGTTATTGCTATGAATCCCATTCAGTTCCATGTCCTCCAAGTGTTCTTGTCATTGAATTCTTACTCTTTGTTATTGAAATATGTATCCCTTGACTCAAACACTACTGCCTTGTTGGAAATGTGGACACTGACCTTACCCAGAACTCCTGAACAGAATCTGCATTTGAATAAGATGGCCATTGCACTGAGGTGAATTCTGATTCATGTTAGAATATGCTAAGTATATCTGTAACTCATCAAAACTTTCCATTGAGAAAGAGACACCACATGACCCACTCAGCTGAGATTCCAAATTCAGCACAGGACATGCTTTCTCAGTTTATGAGTTTGAGCCCTGTGTTGGGCTCTGTGCTGACAGCTCAGAGCCTGGAGCCCGCTTTGGATTCTGTGTCTTTCTCTCTCTCTGCTCCTTCCCTGCTCATAGTCTGTCTCTCTCTCCTTCAAAAATAAATAGACAATCGCAAAGATAGTTTAATACCATAGACACATGTACTGTCTTTCAAAACTAAACAGTCACAAAATTGTTTTACAAATAGACACCACCTGTGCCATTGATGTAAAGGCAGAATGCAGGAGTGTGTATGCCTAGGGAGTGCCTGGCTGGCTCAGTCAGTTAAGGGTCTGCCTTTGGCTCAGGTCATGATCTCGTGGTTGTGGGTTCAAGCCCCACCTCAGGCTGTGTGCTGACAGCTCAGAGCCTGGAGCCTGCTTCGGATTCTGTGTCTCCCTCTCTCTCTGACCCTCCCCTGCTTGCGCTTTCTCTATCTTTCTATTAAAAAAATAAACTGTGCATGCCTGTGTTGATGCCTTTATTTTACAAATTGTCTTGAATAAGCCAATATTTATATCAGTTTATACCTCAAAGTTAAAAAACATATTAGAGCATATACGGTGTCCCCAATGTCTTACTGCACAAAGTAAGAAATTCATCTAAGCCAAGCCCAGTACTCCTAATGTCACTGAACGAACAGAAGTTTAGTCCTTGATGAATCATGAAAATTCTACCAGGCAGGGATGTCAGACAAAGGAAAATTTATTTGCAAGAAATAAGGAGATCACAAGGTATAACTTCAAAACTAGAGACTCACAGAGGAAGGGGAATGGTTTCCTTTTTTTTTTTTAATTTATTAACTTTATTTGAGAGACAGAAAGGGCGGAGGAGGGGCAGGAGAGAGGCACAGAGAGAATCTCAGGCAGTCCCTGCACCATCAGCACTGATGCCAGTTCGAACTCACAAACTGTGAGATCATGACCTGAGCTGAAACCAAGAGGCAGAAGACTGAGCCATTGAAGCGCCCCTGAATGGTTTCCATGTATTTAGGGTTAGGGTGGATATTTAGAAATGGGAGGCTGGGGATACAATTGCACTTGAGCCTTAAGAACACAGTTCTTTACATTTTTCTGTCTGCTACATAGTAAATGGCAGTTGTGCTCCTCCTTGGGCCGTGATCTATGTCTTAAAATGACTTGGAAGGGAGCTCCTGGGTGGCTCAGTCCCTGAAGCTTCCATCTCTGGATTTAGGCTCAAGTGAGGATCTCACAGTCTTGAGATCAAGCCACAAGTCAAGCTCCTTCCTGAGCATGGAGCCTGGTTAGAATTCTTCTCTTTGCAACACCCATACTTGTGCTCTCTCTTTTAGGAAATAAACATTTTGAAAAGTAACTGTGTTCACTCCATGCTTTCCTCTGATGTTCATCTGCATAGATGTGACTCACGGGCTAAGCCCAAACTGAGCCACTTCAGCTCTTCTCCAGGGCAGTCATTACCTTACATATTTCCACCACAGCGCACTGAGCTCATGGGTGTTTTTTCCGTAGTAAAAGAGAGGTGTCAATAAGAGGCTAAGTAAAATAAGGGACTGAGGTCTGTGGGCACATGCAGGTAAGCAGTGTGGATAGGGTCATGGGGTCCAGCTGGTGACATGATCTCCCTCCTGCATCTTAGGTACCATTATGACCTCCTGCTGTGTGCACTTGGTAACTGTGGTGTTTGTTGCAGGGACTGCTGACCTTCAGGGATGTGGCCGTCATATTCTCTCAGGAGGAGTGGGGATGCCTGAACCACAGTCAGTGGGAACTGTACAGAGATGTGATGTTAGAGACCTACGGACACCTCGTCTTCTTGGGTGAGGCTAACTCCCTCTAGATTTCCCAAGCCCCACTCAAGGGTTTTATTCCTTGCTGTGGAGACTCTCTCTTAGAAGCTTTCTCTTGCATGCCTGGGATTCAAATCCCTACAGTAAAGAAAGAAGGAGGGGTTGGCAGATGTAGAGGAAAGTCTTCATGATGTTTCCTTTCAGGTGAGTTTTCCCTTCCTTAGAGTCACATCATCATTTCATAGATGGATGGCATTTCTACGTATTCAGTGGCACAAAATGATATTTCCTTCTTCAATATGAATTTCTACTCATGCTGGTAGTGGTAAGACTCAGAAGTGGAGATCAGGAAGTGAAACTCGGGAATCCATCCTGTGTGTTACACAGGGGCTATTGGGCAACAGCATTTGGGCATGATTTTCCAGAATTCCAGAATGTCCTCTTTTCCCTACTGAGTCCAATACTGGGTAGAAAGCTAGAATCTCCCGCAATTCTCTATTTTGTCCTAACAAACAGGTCTTGTTGTGTCAAAGCCAGACCTGGTCGTCTTTTTAGAACAAAAGAGGGAGCTATGGGATGTGAAGAGAAAGGAGACAGTAGCCTCATACTTAGGTAGGTGGGAATGAATGAGGCAGATGACAGAGGTGAGGTCCAAATGTGAAGGATGAAGAAAGACCATACAGTGTGATTTGAGCAGCCTTTCTGGAATGGAAATCAGTTTGTAAAACCTAGTTTTATGTCAATACGTTTCACAGTGGCACATCTGCTTTCCAATACATTACACCCTCACAAATCTCTAAGGATTCTCCTTCAGTTCCACTTAAAGGTCCTTCACGTCCACAGTGAGGGCCTCCATAATCTCCTTGGCTCTCCATTGCTTTGAGGGCTTGGAGTATTCTCTGTGTTTCTGAGGAAGTCTATATTCATTCATTTCTGAGTGCTTGCCTTGAGTGAGAAGGGCGTCAGGGTAGCAGTAGGCATATTGGGATTTGGT
Source organism: Suricata suricatta (assembly GCF_006229205.1). Lineage (NCBI taxonomy): Eukaryota > Metazoa > Chordata > Mammalia > Carnivora > Herpestidae > Suricata > Suricata suricatta. The sequence continues at coordinate 8,159,357 of NC_043704.1, forward strand.
GCAGAAATCCCAGGAACAGTGGGGACAGAGCCCATCTAAATTCTGCTTAATGCTTTCCAATATATGGAGGCTGTAATCCTAATCATACAAAATTAAGACCCACCAGTTTCATCAGCTGAGAAAGCACCTCCCTAAAATGAGAAAATCTAACCCTTTCTTTCACTTCAAAAGTTCATTTTGGGGGCGCAAGTGTGGATCAGTTGCTGAAGGATCTGACTTCAGCTGACGTCATGATCTCACAGTCAGTGAGTCTGATTCCCACCCAGGCCTCAGTGATGACAGCACAGAGCAACCTTGGAATCCTGTCTCCCTTTCTGCTCCTCCCCTACTGGTCTCCTTCTCAAAATTAATTAAAGTAAACTTACAAAAGTAAGTAAAGGTCATTTTTGATGGTATTAACTAAAATACACAATTTCCACTCTATATGTTCCTTTCCTCAATCATAAAATGATTTAAATCTCTTATTTCCCTGGAATTTCTACATAAATTAATGTCACAAGGGAGATAGAACATTTAGAATTAAAAGCTTGCAGCCTATATTAAAATCTCTATTCATTTTCCTTAATCATTGAATAATTTTATAATTTTGTCATGTATAATAGGAAGTTCCTGTGACTTTGTCATGTATGTTTTCACGTTCTGAATAGTTGTATATGAGATTACATTATGATTCATTGTATCAAAAACTTTTAAATATCGTTTTTAGGGTTTATTTTTGAAAGACAGAGCAGGCATTGAGGGCTGAAATGAGGGACACACCAAATTAGAGGCAGGCTCCTGGCTCCGAGCTGTCAGCACAGAGTCCTCCCCAAGGCTCCAATTCATAGACTCTGAGATCGCGGCCTGAGCCCAACTCCGACGCTTCATCTACTGAGCCACCTACCCACCTCTGCATCTCTAAGACTAAAATCTCAGTGTGTGACCATGAAAGAGGGCCTATTTTGATTTATTAGCAGGTCTTAATGCAGAGCAAAATTGCAACGTTTATTCATCAATATCAACCCCGGAAATCTCTAATGAAAGCCCATATGTATTTAGCACTTAAAAGATATTATTACACAGAATTTCAGGGTATAACTCAATTTTCAGCATCAAGCAAGCAAAAACGTTCATTTCTTGTGAGGTTTCCTTTTTCCCATTTACTGAGAGATGGAGAGAGAGAGGGGAGGAGGGGCAGAGAGACAGGAGACAATTCCAGGCCGGCTCCACACTGTCAGTGCAGACGGGGATGTGGGCTGGAGCTCACAAAGGATGAGATGAGGACCTGAGCTGAAACCGAGAGTCAGACACACAACCCTCGCTGAGCCACCCACGCACCCCAAAGCCTTTCATTTCTAAACATAGAAACAACATCAAAGTTGTGAAATATGCCAACAATATTATTAAAAAATATGGGGATTACATTAACATACAATCAGAGTGATGTAGAAAATTCAATATTTGGGGCTCCTAGGTGGCTCATTCAGTCAAGTGTCAGACTTTACCTTAGGTCATGATCACATCGTTTGTGGATTCATGTTCCCCATCAGGTTCTGTGCGGACAGCTCAGAGAATGGAGGCGGCCTCAGATTCTGTGTTTCTCTTTCTTTCTGCCCCTTCCTCTCTCACACTCTCTCTCCATCTCTCAAAAATAAACATTAAAAAAGATAAGTATTTTAAGAAAAAGAAAAAGTAATGATTCCTTTTTCCTGAAGTTGATTTTTTCTGATTTCAGTTTTGGGTATGACAAATTCTAATTCTAAGCATCAGATAGTAGCAAGTGGAATGGTTTACTTTCATTTTTATCTTTCAGCTGTATTTGCAAATGAATCTGACAACCTCCTTTCAAAAGGGTTTATAGGAACTTCTATCCAAAGAGGGTCAGTGGATGGATACAAAGGTAGTGCCCTTGAGGATGGACATTTAATTAGGGACCGGAACAAGGATGGGGACAGTGAGGGGCGTCAAGCACACCTGGGGACTCCTATTCCAGACTACGGTGGTGAATGGCATCCATGTGGGGAGGTCTCTGATCAAAGCGCCAACCTCATTACACATAAGAGTATACATTTAGGAGAAAATCACTCTAAATATGACGCATGTGGGGAAATACGTAACCAGTCCTCCAGTGCTGGTGATCAGAAGAGGACTCATGTGGGAAATAGCGCATGCACACGCAATGAACCTGGGAACATACTTAGTCAGTCACCAAGACTACATATCAGTAAGACAATCCATGCTGGACAGAAAGGTTACCTTTGTAAGGAGTGTGGCAAAGCCTTCA
>NC_043704.1:8161719-8163176 GCF_006229205.1 Suricata suricatta
TCATGTGGGAAATAGCGCATGCACACGCAATGAACCTGGGAACATACTTAGTCAGTCACCAAGACTACATATCAGTAAGACAATCCATGCTGGACAGAAAGGTTACCTTTGTAAGGAGTGTGGCAAAGCCTTCAACAGGCACTCAGCACTAATTCAACATCAGCGAGTGCACACTGGAGAGAAACCTTACAAACGTGAAGAAGGTGGTAAAACCTTTAATGATGCCTCATCAGTAAATGTACGTAGACTAATCCGTACAGGAGAGAAAGCTTACACACATAAAAAATGTGGGAATGCTTTTCCCCAACACTCACCTCTTACTGAACATCACAGAACCCATACTGGTGAGAAACCTTACCAATGTAAAGAATGTGGCAAGGCCTTTACTCACCACTCAAGCCTTACCAAACATTACCAAATCCATACTAGAGAGAAACCCAACCAATGTAACGAATGTGGCAAGACCTTTAACAAGCACGCACACTTTATTGGACATAAAAGAATCCATTCTGGAGAGAAACGTTAGCAATCTGAGTATCGTACCAAGGCATTTATCCAGAATAATACAAAGTTAAACTCCATGTATATCCTATTATGCCTCAAAAGATTAAATGGATTTGTTGTCGGGAGCCATTCTGACTCACAAGTTGAGAATACTCCTTGAGAGGTTAAGGCAGGTTTGATAGGTCTCCTTCCATCAGATGATGACCCTCTCAGTGGTTTTTGCCTGAGCACCACCACCCCCACCCCCACCCCCAAGGCCCCTTGTTGATTTGTAGGAGGAGTGATGTGTCCCATTATTCTGGCCCTAATACATGCTGATTGCACCTTTTGGAGGAACTTATTATAGGAACTTCTTTTGTGATTATGGAAGCAACCATTGCATTTCCTGAGACACCTGTTTTTCTTATGTACCTATTGACCCCTGCTCACAAAGAACTAACTTTTGCCTTTGCTATGCGAGAAACATTGTCTTCTATTTGAATGCTAAGGATATCTTTCCGCCCCAGATGATTAGCATCTAAATCCCTTACATCAATCACTATTGATAAAGATTATGCATGAATCTTCTACAAATCTAAGTTCTGGTAAATTGTAACCTATCAAAGAATTTTATCATCAGAAATCACTGTAAAGGCAAATGCCACTTATGTGCTATTCCCCATACATTTGACCATAAATAAAGCTGAGTCTCAGTCAGTGCGGAGAAGCCTGCCTGTTGATCAGAAAGAATCTTGTGTTTCTCTCATCAGTCCTTTTTACCAACAGCATCTATTCTTCAGGGAACCCTGGACCTGCTGGAGCTGAACTCCAGCACCGTTAATTATAAGGAATAAGCTCACATAATCACAGAGCCAGTAGGTCTCAGAGCCAGCTAGAGAGCCCAGAGAACTGATGGGTCCGCTCTAGTCTGGGAGGCATGAGCTAAATGCCATAGTTCGAGTATGAAGGTGGCA
>NC_043704.1:8163276-8165317 GCF_006229205.1 Suricata suricatta
AGTGGTTGACTGGGGTTTCTGACAACGGAAGATGAAAAGGCCCTGTCTGGTTGGCCAGGCCCCACGGCCGAGGCAACGCCAAGGATCACGGGCCCACAGCCACAGCAGACAAATCACCCCCATTTGAGAGTCCCTTCTGATATCTCAACTCCACAAAGCAAAGGCTAAAATAATTCGAAGTTTAAACATCATTCCTACAAGATCCATCCTTTAAATTATAACGTCTGGGCTTAATTTTTGGAGTTTGGAGAACAGGTAAAGTTACAACTTAGCCAGAAGCAAAGATAAGGCATTCTAAATTCACCTCTGAATCCCATCCCTTACTTCTAGCTCTGATTAGGTGAATTCTGACTAGTAAAGAAAGTGGGCTGCTTTTATTTTAATTGTCACCACATCAACTCTGCTCAGTTGTCGGTTCCCGCCCCGGCCCCGGCCCCGCGGGGCAGTGAATCCTTGCGGGTTCGTGATCCTGAGGGAGGGAGAGAAAGGGCAGGAAAGGGGAGCACAGAGAGTAAGGATACAACACACTGTTTCTGATCACGCCCCTCCTTTATTAAGAAAATAATTCACTCTTATATAGGATTTGGGGCGGGAAACCGACCCAGGTTGGTTGCCAGGTAACAGAGTCAAATGATTTATTAGAGAAAGGGGAAAACCGAAACTGAAACTCCGGACACAGCATCAAAGAAGCGCCCAGATTAGCGCTGCATAAACCAAAATGCGGTTTGATCTTTTGTTCACCTTGGCCTTTATTCATCTGGCTCAGTATGACAGTCTCCAAAATCCTGGACCAGGAAATGCACTCTCCTAGCCTCCAGATGTAAATCTTGTTTTTCTTGGTGGTCACTCCCTGGAGAGCGATATATCCTTGCCTGAGGCAGCCAAAACTCAGTCTAATTGAACCTGTAAGCTCTGGTGAAATGTGAACAGGACTATATAAGTGACTAGCTTCGGGAAGCAGCAAAACACAGTAGCTTCAACAGGAGAGAGAGAAGGGTTCACATTCCAGCTCAGGCATTTACTTACTAGCTGTGTGACCTTGGGTAATTTCTTACCCTCTCTGTGCCCCGGCTCCCTCTACTGTACAATGGGCATGAAAGAATGACTTGAATGGATTTGTGTAAAGGATCTAGCACAGTGCTTGCCACAAGATAGGAGCTCAGGAGACAAAATTAATGATTATAATAAGATGAGTGCTTGTGGCGTGATGGCCAAGGTTGTGGAGAGATACAGGAATGGCTCCCACCACCCTCTTCATCCTCTGACTCAGCTGTACACCTTCAGGAACCGTACGGCTCCATATCCGTGTAGACTGGACTCTGAGACTTAGACAAACGTCTCTGTGAACATGAAGTCCCACTTTACCCCCGTCGGGGGACCTAACCAGAGGCAGACGAATGAGTGCCCTCTGTCGCGTCTCCGGCCGCTCTTTCCCATCCCCGAGCCTCCAGATCAATGGAGCAAGTGAATAAAACTCTGGTATTTCAGAAGGGAAATGGCCCATAAGGACCCTAAAAAACCGCAAGCCAGAGTCATCGAGGGAGTGTGAGGGAGAGAGAGGGAGAATTGCCTTGCTTTTTAGTTGTTTGGTTATAAGATCATAAATCATGGTGGAAGGACAAAGCCTAACCTCTTTTTCTAAACGTTGCAGGAAAATATATAGGGACTAGAAAACTGAGTTTTACAGACCAAATTATTTAATCACCGTTCCCTGATCTTAGCCAACGAGATTATAATTCATATCAGAATCAGGGGAAATACCTGCCCTAGTTCTTTCCCTCTGTTGGGTTAAGTGAAACCTTAAAGCATTTATGGAAAGTGCAACATCTTCAGCACAGGGAAGGTAAGTGGGCTTACCCGCCCGCATCTCTCTTGCCTGACAGGACCGGCACAGAGCATCCGTGAGGTGATGATCCCATAGGTGGGAACACGGAGGGTTTGGTCAATGAGCTCCACCTCGGCTTGCTGCAAAACAGGGGAGCCTTTATTGTCTGGAAAACACAGTGGATGTGGAAACCATGGTGGTGATTACACTTATTCG
>NC_043704.1:8165417-8169621 GCF_006229205.1 Suricata suricatta
AGGCTACCTCGGGGTCAGCCCTGGATTAGACAGAGATCCCTACATGGCATGAGTGTGGAGTGCAAAGCTCAAGGTACAGGGTTAGAAAGGAAGGCAGAGTTCAGTAGGGCGGGTAGCATGGGGGTGAAGCTGCCAAAGTTAAGGGCAAACACTACGAGGCCCTCTTTGCACTGAGTGAACCATCTGTGCTCTCTCCCGCCACCTGCTGGCTGCTGCGGCTGGGTCCCTGGGGAATACAGAATCACAGGAGAAAGGCAGATGGAAAGCGAGCCTGGAGTAGAACTCTAATGAAATAAACAATTCGGGTCCACAGAGGAAGTCCAGTTCAGGATGTCCATCCATTCAAAGAGAGGAGAGAGCGAGAGAGAGAGACAGAGAGAGAGAGAGAGTAAATTCATCTTCCCGCACTTTGCTTCTCCACTCCATTAACCACAGGACGGCTTCTGGGATGGTGAGGCCCGGCCGGGCTGGCTGAGAGCTACGGTGGCAAAGTGCTGCCACTGGAGAGTCCCCGGACTCGAGGAGCAGCTGGGGAGGCGCAGAATGGAATGTCTGGGCAGCAGATGGACGGGGGAGGGCACAAGGAATCGTGAGACTTGAGAGCAAACCCAGAGGTGGTTGTTAGAATGACTTCTCTCCCATAGATAAAAAGCTTTTCTGTAATTGTCACTGTGTAACAGGATCCTTTATTTTTTTTTAAGAGAACTGTAGTGATGATATTCTGAGGTATCACTGCGGAAAGAGATGGGGAGAGGGTTTGCTCATAAGCAGTGAGCCATCAAAGAGAACTCAGCAACGATTAAGCACAGGGAGGCTTGGGAAGGTATACACTCAACCCTACTTTGTACAAAGGTCACAGGAAATCAGTTTCTGGTGGTTGGAAAGCACGTCTGGGAAGTCCAGGATCTCAGGGAATGTGCAGCCTGACATCCAGCAGCCCAGCCGCAGCTATGGCCCTGGAGCCCCGAGGGCAGCAGCAGGTCGTGTTGGCACAGACCCACCCCCTTCACAGGTAGCCAGCTCGTGTCATACTGCACACACCCGGGCAGGAAGGAGGGGAGAGAGTTGGCAAGGGTAAGATACCCAGGAGCCTGGAACTACCACTACCACCCTCATCCTGGAACCTGGGAAAAGGAAGCAATGACATGATCAGGCAGAAGAAGCCAGGGAAGGAGGCTTCACTGACAAGAACACACTGGAAACATTTTCCTTAAGAAAGGTCCCAAGACAAGAGATTTGATATAAATTATAAGCTAGATACTTTATTATACATGACATCAACCCAGTGGAATTGATATTATTCCCTCTAGTGTATGAATGGGAAAATGAATTCAGGGAGGTGAGTCAATGTGTCCAGAGTCACCCAGCAAGTAAGCCAGAGTCCGGCTCTAGCTCAGGGGTCTGAGTGCAAAGCCCACATACGGTCCGCTAGGCCGCCGTCAGCCGCGGGCTCCGCTGCAGGTCGGCGGGGGTGGCACGTTCCTCGCTGATCAGAGATAAACTGAAGGGTGGCAATGGCTTCGTTAGCACCAGGCCAGAGGGAATCCACATGGGGACAACATTGCGTCACTGTCCTTGGGCCCCATAAGGTCAATGGTACCAACCCCAAGAGCTGTAAGTCTTTGAGTATATTTGTTTGGAATAATTTCTCTGAGTCTCAACTCAGATAAGGTTAAAACAAGAAGAAGAGTTGTGGTCTAGGGTTCCCCATCACTGTGTCGGTCAAGTTCATCCTGGCCAAAATTCTAAGTAACACTATGAGCAGAAATCTGCCTCTCTGACTTGTCTAGCTTGCTTTCCAGACATCCTCCCTGAGGAATCCCAGCATGAAAGTGCTGAGATGGTGAGAGTGCCTTTTTCTAGCCGCACCTGTCTTACCAGCTCTGAAGCCCGGATCACAGGCTGCTGGGGGAAGGGGCCATTTGCAGAGGCTGATTTCTGTACCTGGGGGGTCACATATTAAAAGGAGCAATGAAATGAAAGATCTGTGAATCTTGTAACCATCTGCCTAGAACATGGCCTTCTAGACTATTTCAGAACAAGGTTTCCCAAGCCTCTTGGACAATTTATGGGATAGCATGGGGGACATCTCTTTAAAAATCTGAATTTCGAAGTCATTCCCCTTAGAGATGGATTCAGAAGGCCTGAGGGGAGGCCTGGGCGTTTCTATTTTTAATAAGTTCTCCAGGTGACTTATACCATTAAGCAAATTTGAGAAGCATGGTGGCTCACAAACTAGACTGATCACCAGAAACATCTGAGAATGAGGGGCACCTGGGTGGCTCAGTCAGTTAAGCATCTGACTTCTGCTCCGGTCATGATCTCATGGTTCATGGGTTCGAGCCCCGCATCGGGCTCTGTGCTGACAGCTAGCTCAGAGCCTGGAGCCGGCTTCAGATTCTGTGTCCCACTCTCTCTCTGCCCCTCTCTGGCTCTCTCTCTCTCTCTCTCTCTCTCTCTCTCTGAAATACCTGAGAATCTTAAAAATTCAAATTCGGGAGCAATCTCTTGAGATGACTCTGATACAGCCGGGTGGAGAGGCAAGCACGGTTCTACTACTTGGTTTTTCGCTTGTTAGAAACACTGCAAGGTCTGGCAATGGTAAGTACTGCACAGAATTCTTTAAGCAAAAACTCCTCCCTTCGGAGACATCTTCTAGAAAGTCAAATGGTAAAGTCAATAATGAGAAGGGCTCTGACCCAAGCTGGGAGCCAGCTCACAGTCTGCGGCAGCTTGGAATCTCTTTGCTCCCTGAAAGCTACCCCTAGATACTTTGGCAAGGGAGCCTGAAAACACTGCTCAAGGCTATTCTTCCAAAAACATAAAGAAGACAAACGAGGTCCTAAAAGAAGTACCCGCCACTGGGAAGGGCTGGGAATTTTCTAGATGCTGAGTCCCTGGTAGTGACCTAAAAATGAGACCACTGGCCATAAAAAGGGAAGTGACACATGGAATCGGAGGCGCCAAATGCGCACTACCAGCTCAGCATTTTGATGAGGCAACCTGGACCTTTTCTACCCTCCTCTTACAGGAAGGGCTTCAAAGAAGGAGTCCCTTCAGTTTCTTGAGAACCCATGCCTTCAAGACATCCAGCACCTGGCAGCTCCCGGAAGGATGGGAAGGATGGGAAGGTGTTTAGTCTCTCTGACCTTTTCCTTTGTTGTACTTTGTCACTAACCCATCCCCTGGGGGGAGAAATAACCTTCCCTCCCTCCCCCTACCATGCGCTGATGGCTGGAGAAATTTAAGGGAAATTTTTTCTTTTCCGTAAGGGGATTCAGTAATTTATGTATGTACTTTTTCCTCCTATGCCCATTAGCTCCCAGGCTTTTAATATTTGGCACAAAGCAGAATTAAAATTAGGATTACAATGTAAAGTAAAATGCCACTTAAATTTTATGAGAAAGTGAACAGAACAATTTTAAATCAAATGCCAAAATTAATTGCTAAACAGTTAAAACTACTAAATTCTCATAGCTAAAGGCACAGCTCAAAAGAAATGAGGTTAGTCGATAATTATACTTAACACACACAGTCACCTGTGGTCCTTCAGCTACGTCATCAATTATAGAAAGCACATTTTTTCTCCATCTTCCCACTGTGCATTCTTTATGTTCCCATCTGAATTTCCAACTCCTGAGTAATCAAACCTAGAAAAAGGGAAAACATGTATCGATATTCAGATGTCCATCTATATATTTCTCTGGTTTTTACAGAAGATAGCTCTTTTATCATTATTACAATGCTTAAAACATAAAAATATATTAAAATAGATCCTACTGGCATAACCTCCAAATGTCGCCCATGTCCACTCACTCTCTCACCCCCTCCGCGGCCAGCAGCCAGTCCACATCACCAGCCAATCCACGTCACCGTCTTCTCCGACCAGACTAGCGTTAACAGCATCCTCCTAAGTCTCCCTGTCTCCATTTCCTACCCCTGTAGTCCATTCCCCATGCAGTCGTCAGCGATCCTTTTAAAACAAAAATCGTATCTTGCACAAACCCATCAAAAGCTTTCTATCATCTATAAATAAAACATAAAGTCCTTCCTGCAACATGGCCGTCAACTACCTCTCTGATTTCATTTTTTACGGATTTCTTACCTTCTCTCCCTCCCAAATGAATCCTATCCGCCTTCTTGAAGTAAATGGAATACACCACCCAGGTTTTGCTTCAGGAGTTTGATATCAGCTTTTCTTTCT
>NC_043704.1:8169721-8173735 GCF_006229205.1 Suricata suricatta
AACTGTGATCTTCACCTCTCTTTAGAAAATAATTGTTTGACAAGACAAACACTTTGGGGACAGGTTTTGATTTCCTCAATGTCGTGACACAGCTATACATAATCCAGGACAAGAAGCACTGTCCACCCGTCTGTCCGATGGAGAATTGAAAAGGCACCATTTAGCTCTGGCCGCATTGCTGTGCTACAAGCATCCGCTTGAATCTCAGGGAGCAGGGAAGTGTCAATACTTCCTTATATGAAAAGTGAGTACTCTCGGTGACTTTTAATGCCTGTTGGCAAGCCTGCGTTCGTGTATTCATTTCTTCATTCAAGAAAAATCCCCGTGCCAGCCAATGTGACAGTGATCACCCTGCTGCTAAGAGGATGCAGAAATCCCAGTGATGTTTCTATCATCCCATCGTGAGAGCCAGGGATGTGGTGGGGACATCAGCTGGCTCTCCTTGCCTACCCTCTCTGTGCACTCCCCCAACCACATAACCACATAGGGTCAGACTAGAAGGGATGTTCACCGTGCTCCTAGCATTGGGTGAGAGCCTGATGGCTAAATGGAAAGGCAACATATTGTAGTAAAAAGAGAGACTTAGAGCTGATTTTATCACATCAGTCACACACAGAGGGAGGTGAAGTTGTGTTTTGTTTGTGTAGGAGAGGATGTTGGGTAAGAATTTTCCTATTTCCATCCTGTTTTACAGAGGTTGAGGACCGGAGAGACTGGGTGGCTATCTCATCATCACACAGTGTGTTAGTATTTGAACAACCATGGTTAAAGAAATACTCCAATTTTTAGCTATTTACATGACTTTTATCAATGTCCCAAAAGAATCATGCTCTGTATTTTCTCATGGTGAATAAGCGAAGTTTAAGTGTGTCACACCTAATGCTTATTGCATTTATTCTGAAACAACCAGTGGTTTCCATGTCACTATTTGAGAAAACCATGATTGAAGTGGGTTTCAATTTCCTGAATTTTCCATGAGGTTCCTGGCTTCTCCGCCTTCACCCTTCCATGTGCTCAGTCTTAAAAGGCCTCCCCTGTCCCAGTCAGTGCTCTGATTATCAAAGGGCTACTCATTCATGAAGGTTCAGCTCAAGTATAACCTTTCCATTTAGCCTTGTCCCAATAGACCCAGCTGAAGTTAATCCTCTGTACACACAAGCGAGGTCTACACCTCTTTATAGTGTTATTTCATTCTCCTACTTGTCAAACATCTTTATTTCCCATTAGAAGGCAAGCCCCTTGAAGGAAGACGCCTTGCCTTATTTATTTCTTTACCCCCTAACAACTAACATATGAGGACACACAAGATCCCTCTGAGCCCTACTTTCAACTCAGATAAATCTGAAAATTTAAGAAAATGGTAGATAGTACATTTGTTCTGGGAAAATGGCATTGTTAATCTGCTCTCATCAATTAAATGCTAAGCTCCTTGAGGGCAGGAGAATCTTTGTCTAAAACTACCTTGTTGTTTTCCACAATGTTGGCATCAAGTTCTAGGCTCCATATACTATGACCGAGTTATCCAAGTACATGAAAAGGGAAGTGAGAAGGTTGAGATAGTCTATTAATTTATTATCTTTACAGGGGATGGAGTTCTGGAAATGTGAGCTTCACTTGGCTCTTCTGATTCTGGCCCCTTTGCTTTTTTGTTGTAAGTCTAACCACATCCAGGTGTTATATTGCTAGGCACTTCCTTTTGGTAGATTACCTTACCCTTTCTCTTCAAGTTTTTGAAAACTTCATGCTCACAACTTGCCTTTAATTTGCTTCCATTTCTATTTTGAATTTTTCGAAGCCACTGAATTAGTAAGTCTTTTTTTTAAAATAGTTTATTGTCAAATTGGTTTCCATACAACACCCAGTGCTCTTCCCCACAAGTGCTCTCCTCCATTACCACTACCTCTCCCCCCACAACCGTCAGTTTTTTTTCAGTATTCAATAGTCTCTCAGGTTCTGCATCCCTCTCTCTCCCCAACTCTCGTTCCCTCTTCCCCTCCCCCTGGTACTCCATTAGGTTTCTCCTGTTTTCCTGTGAGACCTATGAGTGCAAACATATGGTTTCTGTCGTTCTCTGCCTGACGTATTTCGCATAGGATGACACCCTCAAGGTCCATCCAGTTTCCTACAAATGGCCATATTTCATTCTTTCTCATTGCCATGTAGTACTCCATTGTGAGCACATATACCCCCAATGTTCATAGCAGCAATGTCAACAATAGCCGAAACATGGAAAGAGCCTAAATGCCCATCACCTGATGAGTGGATCAAGAAGATGTGGTATATATACACAATGAATTAGTAAGTCTTAACATCAACTTGTATGAGGTCTTGATGCATTTATAAATATATAATAAATACTCACCAGTTTCTAAATGTTCTCTGAAGGGCCCTTGTCTTGATGTGGTTCCTGGAAACTCAACCAAGTTTCTGAACAGAAGTAGACAAGATGTGAGCAGAAATTACAGTGAAAGGTTTTTTTTGGAGGTTAGGAGATAACTAAAAATGAGAATACTTATGTTGGCAAGGGTATAGAAATAAAATGGAACAGTAAGATAAGTAAAACAGCATGTGTCATGCAGGGCCAAAAGCTGTCCCCCACTTCAACATCAGAATAGCCCTTCACCTGCCGTGTCTTTCAAAGAAAGGGTAGTTTGGGGCATCTGAGTGGCTCAGTCAGTTAAGCGTCTGACTTTGACTCAGGTCCTGATCTCATGGTTAGTGAGTTTCCGCCCCGTGTCAGGCTCTGTGATGACAGCTTGGAGCCTGGAACCTGCTTCAGATTTTGTGTCTCCTTCTCTCTCTGCCCCTCCCCCACTTGTGCTCTGTCTCTGTCCCTCAAAATTAAATACATGTAAAAAAAATTTGTTTTAAAGAGAGTTTAGGCTATCATCTCGGTTATGCTCATGTTTTAATTTGTGAGACAGTACATCTATTCAAAAGGATGCTTGAAGATGAGTGAAAACAATTAGCAAAGGGGATGTATTGGATGTATCGCTGAGAGAGCAGTTCAAACAGGGGAAGAGAGCCCGATGGAAAACCATCAGGATGTGGGAGAAGGAGCTTAGGGAGAAAACACTCTCCAGACCTTAGCTCTAATGGAAAAATAGAAAGGCGTGGACCACTATAAAGTTCTTAAGTAAAAGGAGTCTTGCCTATTTTCATTATTTTGATTTACCAACACAGAGAGCCAGTTCAGTAATGGAATTTTCTATGATTTATATGCACTCATCATGTAAATAATGCTAAAAAATTAAGTGGTTGTCATAAACTCGTACCATATCACTTGCTTACATGCATGAGTCACCAAAGGGACGATATGATCCAACAATTATCAGAGAGTGAATATACACATTCTAAGTAATTGCAGTTTGCCCCTGGAGGCCAAAACATTTTTTGAAGTGACTATTTTTGATGAAATTCTTTGTAAAGTGGATTGAACTCTTTGTTTTTTTTTTAAATGAAAATATTAAAACTAATTGAAAGTTTTGCTGTGGATTCAGTCTTCTTATTACAAACATAGTTATTACTCTGCTATATAACACAATCATTCCCTCTGGGCTAATTAGGAAATGGTGGTGGACTTGTAAGGATTCTGTATCAAGTAAGAGGAGTTTGGGATCTTCCCATATCTATGTTGCTGTTTAGAGAACATTTCTTCTTCATGTATCTTGGTTCTCAGTGGCATCCTAGATGTTGAGATTACCAGGTAAATACTTTCATGATGGGTTAAATGTAATAGAACTTACTCCATAATATAGATAATTTAAACAATTATTTTTCTTGGAGTGCCTGGGTGGCTCAGTGGGTTAAGCGTCCAACTCTTGTTTTCAGCTCAGGTCATGATCTCACCATTTAGAAGTTCAAGCCCTGTGTTCTGCTCCTGCTTGGGATTCTCTGTCGCCTTTTCTCCCTCTGCCTCTCCCATCTTACTCTCTATCTCTTTCAAAAAAATAAACTTTAAAAAATAATAAAAATGGGGCACCTGGGAGGCTCAGTCGGTTAGGCATCTGACTT
>NC_043704.1:8173835-8181523 GCF_006229205.1 Suricata suricatta
ACCTTCTACCACAGTTCTCCTGAACCACCCCGATCCCTGGACAGGCGCTTTCATGATGCTGAGCCTTTGCATCCTGTCTGGAAAGCCGGGAAAGCCTTCCTTCCCATTCCTTCAGTCATGTCATTTCTCTGAGCAACTCTGACATACACTCTCCCTCAGCCACCTTCTTTAGTATGTACTCACTTAACACTTGTCTTATCTGGTTTTCTGGGTGGTACTGGGTTCCCCATAAAAACTTGCTTTTGAACCTGTACCTTGATTGCTAACATAGGATTTTCAGTTCCTGTGTTCTCAAATTTAGCGCAAATGTCTATAAAGTAGTAATGTTTTCTTTCTCACTTACCATATTTACTTTCTGGGCTGGGTGGTGAGGCCTTTCCTGTTCTTGCCTAAAGTAGAACTTTCCAAATGAGTCTACTAGGAATGTGACTTGGCTTCCTGCCACACCTGACTCCTGGTGGGGACATGCGGGTTCATAAAGGCTAAGCTTCAGAAATCATGTGAGTGATCGGGTGAAAAATGAAGATTCTTATTTGGTAGGTTAAGACTGAAATTCTACATTTCTAACAATTCCCAGAAGATGTCCATGCTATGGATTTTGAGTAGCAAGGTATTAATGACTCACTTCACAAACAATATCATCCATTCCTAAAACAGTATTTAATTCTACTATGTGCCAAGCACTGGGATAAGACATTAAAAAGAAATGTCACCTAATCCTCACCCATAAGAAGCCCAGAGTCTAATATGGTAACACATTTAACAAGTAAATGCTCGGAGGTGCCTGGGTGACTCAGTCGTTTATTTCAGCTCAGGTCATGATCCCACAGTCAGAGGATCCATCCCCGAGTTGGGGTGTGTGCTGAGTGTGAAGCCTGCTTAAGATTATCTCTCTTACCCCCTGCCCCGTCCCCTACTTGCTATGTCTCTCTTAATTAAAAAATATATATTAAAAAAATTATAGGACCATTAATAGAATGGAAAGATAAGCTATAACCTGAGAGAAAATACTTGCAAAAGCCACATTTCATAAAAGATTCTCATCCAAACTATACAAATAACTCTTAAAACTCACCAATAAGCAGATAAACAACCCAATTTTAAAAATGTGTAAGATTTGAATTGATCCCTCCCCAAGAAGATACATGGATAGCAAATAAGAAAGTAAGAAGACGATCAACATCATGTGTCAATAGGAATTTGCAAATTAGGACAAAGAGGTATGACTACACACCTATTACAATGGATGAAATCCAGAACACTGACAACACCAGACGCCCTTGAAGATGTAGAACAACAGGAACTCTCCCTCATTGCTAGTGGGATGCAGAATTGTACAGCCACTGTGGAGGACAGTTTGACAGTTTCTTACAAAACTAAGCCTACTCTTACCATATCATCCTGCAATCACATGGTATTTTCTCAAATGAGTTACAAACTGATGTTCATCTATGCAACAGCCTGCACAAGGATGACTGTGGCAACTTTATTCATAATTGCCAACTTTTATAAACAACCGAGATGTAGGTGATTGGATAAATAAACCGTGTTGCATTCAGGCAATAGAATATTATTCAGTGCTAAAGACAAACGAGCTATCAATGGGGTGCCTGGGCAGCTCAGTCAGTTAAGCAACTGATTAAGCTCAGGTCATGATCTCATTAGTCCTGAGATTGAGCCCAGCATCTGGCTCTAGGGTCAGTGCAGAGCCTGCTTGGGATTCTCTCTCTCCGTCTCTCTCTGTCCCCTCCCATTTGTTCAATCTCTCTCTCTCCTTCAAAGTAAATAAACAAACATTAACAAAAATAAAAATAAAAATAAATGTGCTATCAAGACACAAATAGACATGGAAGAATCTTAAGTGCATATTATTAAGTGAAAGAAGTCAATGGCTACATATGGTTCCAAATGTATGACATTCTGGAAAAGGCAAAACTATGGAGATAGTAAAAGGATCAGTGGTTGTCAAGAGATTGAGGGGAGGGAAAGATAAATACGTAGAGCCCAGATTTTTAGGAAAGTGAGACCGTTCTGTACATTATTATAGTAAAGGATATACGTCACCATACATTTGCAAAGACCCATGGAGTTAAAACACCAAGAGAGTGAATCCTAATGTAAATGATGGACTTTGGTTGATAGTGATGTGTCAGTGTTTGTTCATCAATTGTAACAAGTGTACTGTGTACCACTCTGGAGCAGGATGTTGATGATGTAGGAGGTTGTGCATGCATAGGGGCAGGGAATTCACGGAAATTCTCTGTACCTTCCACTCAACTGAACCAAAAATAAATTGAGAAAGAGAAAGAGAGAGAAAAGGAAGGTAAAGAAGAGAAGGGGAGAGGAAGGGAGGGGAGAGGAGGGGAGAGAAGGGAGAAGAAGGGAAACAATCAGGCCAAAGAATCCATTCTGGGGCTAGAAATTTCCTCATTGGAAGGCAAAACTGATCAAATAAACCACATATACCAAACTAGCCTCTACACTGGGAAACCTGTATTCAATGATCTGAAATGTCTTTCAATGTGAACATTGTAGAGCCATATTCTGGATCTCCTGAACCAGAACTTCTTAGTGCTAGCAGTTGGTAGTCTGCAGTTTATCAGGCTTTTCAGGCTGTTTTTATATACTATAAAGTTTGAGAATCACTCTCTACTGTATGCCAACACTTTTTTTTTTGGCACAAAAGCCAAGACCAAATTGATTCTAAGTAAGTTTTAATAACTTTACTTTCTTATAGGTAACAATCAACAAGCTTAAACCTCATGAAAAATCATTAAATCATCGACATATTCTTTTTCTCACATTTCATTAATACAATAAGCTATGTAAATAATACTGAAGTAGATTTACTGGGGAAATACATATATCACTCTGACACCTTTTATTAAAAGGAATAAAAGCATAAATGATTGGGAATTTGGGCAGCATGGTACAAGTGTAAGAATGAATCATTTGTAGAAGTGAAATCTTTACCAACATTATTTTTACTATAAGACATGCTAAGAATATCCTAAACAATAGACAGAAATATTTTGCTGTTTAAAGTTTTTAAACAATCATGAAGGAACTGTTCAGCTTTGTGTGTTTATCTGATAAAAACAGCTAAATGTATCCTCCCCATACTTCCTATTTGCATATTTAAGAATACTGCAAACAGTTACTCTAATATACCTTTTGTACGTAATTGTCCATAAATGCAGCTTGGCTGGAAGAGCACACCTGGAACTGATTGCTCAGCATTTCAGGTGTAGTGATATCACCCTGGCTAGAGAACAGGGGCTCTAAAGCAGTCTCAATCTAAGGGGCAAAGTCTTAATACCAGTGTTACATACAGAAAACTCCACCCCAAAATCCCACTGTTATCTTTGTGGGGTAAAAAATTGTATGGGATGTCATACTCCCATCCGCCTAATTCCATACATTATTTTCATACATTTTCCTTAATGATCCATTTGCTTTAGTATTTTCAGGAAACTGAAATGGAATGTCAGTTTTGTCAGTTTCTCTTTTTACCATCTCAGTAAGTCACCTGTCTTCCCTTACACAGACACACACACACACACACACACACACCGCACATTCATTTGTGCAGCAGCTCCCATGTGTGTTCCAATGGATCCCAACCTTTGCTGTCCACTTTGTCAGAGGTCTAGTGCATTATTCAGTAGCAACACCTGAGAAACCTAATAGACTCACGCTGCTGAATAAAGCTATAGGCTATTTTTGATATAATTAGACGCAAGTACTCTGGAAATTCAGAAAGTCTGAAACTATCACTTTTTGCTGTACCCAACTGGCTGCAACTAGAATATTTTTAAATGAATTATTATGAAGCTGTATCACTTCACTCTGGAGACTTTGTCCTGATTTCCTCGGAAAGAAGTAGGAAGAAAGGTAAGATACAGAGGTGGTTGATGAAAGTCTGGTGACCTGTCCTGGCCAAATGAACATTCAAGACTTTTCTCCCTTCCATGAACTGTGCTTTTCATTTGCTCTCAGGTCACCGATGAGGCAGTTTCAGTCGTCAATCTGTACTTGCTCAGTGATAATTATTTTTATGTTTATCTAAACACCCACAAGTATATTAATTCAGCAGCATTACATCACATTCATATACACTAGTCCATGTGACCCAGCCACTGAGTCACAGCTTTGTTTATAAATGCACGGCACATTAATTGCTCCATTACTACCTGTATTTGCTCAGCAATGTAACAGGGCCGCTGAAACCATTTGCATGTCAGGTACGGGGAGCGTCTGCTCTGCAGTAGTCGGTGTGGTCCACATCTTCACTGAACCATTTATGCTTTCCATTCTTTTCTTATATCAAGTCTAAAATTACTTCTTCTTTACATTAAAAATAAGACAAACCCAGTGTTGGATGGACAGAGGAATATTTCTCATCACAGAAGAATGACCAGAAATAGACATCCTATCATTACTGGGTTGATGATCAGTTAGTCAAATTGAGACACCCTTTCATTGTCAACAGAGTATAGTGAACTGATCCAGATTACGCAAACCTCTCTTACTTACATGTGTCTCTTATCCTCCAAAAAATATATTAACCTTATACATTGGGTAAAATGCAGCTAAGTTGAAGTGTTTTACCAGTCTGCTACTCATAATATCACTTAGTTTTGGAGGCAAGGGTTTTTGTGTTGTTGTTCAAGGGTATCATATAAGGAGTTCCCTCAGAATTTGGGGGGAGACGTTTCAGTCATTTGTCCTATAGACCCTTAAGACCCAAGCACCAATATGAACCTCCTTAAAGTGAAGCTTCTTCGCAGGTCAAGGAGTATTATTTGACCTTTTGTTGGGCTCAGTAATGGTGTGGACATGCAGATCACTCAGTGATCACTGCTTGGAGATCAAGGTCGAATTTAACTCCTCACACATATGGCTACATATTCTGTAGGTGCTTCTTTCACATTCCTTGCTTGTCTTGGGTTTATTCCAATGACAGAATGGTTCAAGGAAGCATAACCAATGCCCTGTTTGTTTTCCTCCAGGCACGGGTTAGAATATGCTTCAGACTCTTCTGTGACCCTGACCCAGCGGTCAGTATCATAAGGACCAGTTTCTGATAACAGTGTTTTGGGATTTTGCCTGATTCCCCCATCAGTTTCCTCACTCCTAAAGGGTTGGGGAGTATCAGCCTGTAAGAGAAAAAAAGACAGTGTTTACTACCACTTAAGGATGTGATAGTGCACACGATTAGCAAACGATGAGTATATGCTAAATGAAGTCGTACATACCAACAGAAATAACTTACACTTCCTCACGCTTGCTGCTGACGTTTACATTTTTTAACAGATGCTTACTCGTTAAAAGATGAAAGTCTTAGGACCACTATGTTCCTCCCAAGTAGTTACATTGTGCTTCAGTATTGTTCACTTTGAAGTCACAGAACTCCTTTTTTTTTTAAGTTTAATTTATTTATTTTGAGAGAGACAGAGCAGAAGCTGGGAAGGGGCAGAGAGGGGCAGAGAGAGAGAGAGAGAGAGAGAGAGAGAGAGAGAGAGAATCCCAAGCAGGTTTACACTGTCAGCACAGGGCCCAGCATGGGGCTCCATCCCATGAGCCTGGCCAAAACCAAGAGTCAGATGCTCAGTCAAGTGAGCCACGCAGGTGCCCCAACAGAATTTTTTTCAGTCTCTCAGCCCAAATTAATAAGAAAAACATCAATATCCCACAAGAAACTTCAGACAGCTTACAAGATAAAGGATAGTATTAACACAGCTTAGAAGTAAATGATTAAAAATTAAATAGAACAGGGGCACCTGGGTGGCTCAGTCGGTTAAGCATCCGACTTCGGCTCAGGTCATGATCTCATGGTTCGTGGGTTTGAGCCCCACGTCGGGCTCTGTGCCGACAGCTAGCTCAGAGCCTGGAGCCTGCTTCAGATCTGTGTCTCCCTCTCTTTCTGACCCTCCCCTGCTCATACTGTATCTCTCTCAAAAATAAATAAGACATTTAAAAAATAAATAAATAAAATAAAAAATAAAAACAAAATAGAACAAATGTCCTCTAATGGGTCAGAAAGAATAAATATTATGAGTTATCCAAGATACATTATTATGATTTAATACCTGAAAATAGAAATTGTTTTCAATTTTAGGAAGGGAGGGTCTAACTGCAGGAAAAATTATACACTATTTGGATTATCACAAGAAAATTATTATACCTCCAAATAAGTCAAATATCTTAAAGCTTCTGAGAAAGAGGTGAACTTAAAAAACAAAAACAAGAGGGGCCCCTGGGTGGCTTAGTTGGTAAAGTATCAGACTTCAGCTCATGATCTCACAGTTTGTGAAGGTGAGGCCTGCGTCAGGCTTTCTGCGGTCAGCACAGAGCCTGCTTCAGATCCTCTGTTCCCTTTCTCTCTCTGCCCCTCTCCTACTCGTGCTTTCTCTCTCTCAAAAAAAATTAGTATTTTTAAAAAATTAAGAAAAAAAAACAAAAAAAGAGGTGAACTTACAAAAACGAAAATAAAATGTGTCCTGACGCTTCTCACTCTTTTCAGTTATTTGTTAACCCGCTCCTAACTAAACAAGGACCTTACCTGGTAAAAATGAAGATACCATTTTAATGCTAAGAGTTGCTATTTTAATTTTTAATTTGCCAGTCAATTTACATGCTTGAGGTTTGGTCTAACTCCCTGAAGGTAGCAGACCCGCCGTCTTTGACAGTCTACATGCCTGTCTGGTCCTTTATCGTCCTTATTTTGTACGTGAAGTAGTCCATCTCCTTCCCCTTCCTGGCAGAATTCTACCGCAGGATTTCTGGCTCTATTCCAAGAAACTAAGCATCGGACGCTGGGTATACTGTTTGCCTTCAGTGAGGGGGCTGCCCTGGAAATAAGGCGGGATGACTGAGCGAGGTGGGAATAGCTTTCCCCCTCCCCGTCTCTCGGCTCAGCTGAAAGTGCCCCACCCCCACTGGAAAGAACCTGGGTGATTTCTCCGGAGAAGCATTGAAGGAGAAAACTGTCATGTGACCTGATAAATAGCCATAGTCTTCAATATATCAACAAGATCCCTGTTGTAATTTTACAATTGTATAGAAGTCTGTCAACTCAGTTACCTGGCTCCTGTCCCCAAAGCTGGCAGGTCTCCGTGGAAAACTTGGTTAGAATGAATGAGGTGAAAGAAAACACGGGGGTCTGTGGTTGAGCCTATGCTGAAGCCCGTCAGCCAAGTGGTGGATGCCGCAGGCTGAGGTGTACAAGTGCTGAGCCTTCCAGTTTAGATTTATTTGTAAGTATTTTATTCTTTTTGATGCTACTTTAAGTAGAATTGTTTTTTAAATTTCCCTTTCAGATTGTTCATTGGTAATGTATAAAAACACCACTGCTTTTTTTTTGTTGGTCGTACAACTTTGGGTTCATCTATTAATTCTAGTAGCTTTTGTGGATTTTTAATGATTTTCTAGATATAAAATCATATCGTCTATGAATAGAGATAGTTTCACTTCTTCCTGTTCACTTTGGATGCCTTTGCTTCTTTTTCTTGCCTAAGTGCTCTGGCTACAACTTCCAGTCTAGTGTTGAATAGAGGTCACAATAGCAGACATCCTTTTCTTCCTTTACCATTGAGTACGACGTGAGATTCTCATAAATCAAACTTAAAGATTTTTTCTTACTTCAGTTTGCTTTCCATGTTTTACTCCAGGTTTTTAACTCCAAC
>NC_043704.1:8181623-8182911 GCF_006229205.1 Suricata suricatta
TTACTCTCTATCTCTTTCAAAAAAATAAACTTTAAAAAATAATAAAAATGGGGCACCTGGGAGGCTCAGTCGGTTAGGCATCTGACTTCGGCTCAGGTCATGATCTCATGGTTGGTGGGTTCGAGTCCCACATCGGGCTCTGTGCTGACAGCTAGCTCAGAGCCTGGATCCTGCCTTCCGATTTTGTGTCTCCCTCTCTCTCTGACCTCCCCTGCTCACTCTCTCTCTCTCTCGCTCTCTCTCTCTCTCTCTAAAGAATAAATAAAACATTTTTAAGAATTAAAAAATAAAAATAAAAAATAATAAAAATAAATTTTTTTCTTGGCTGCAGAGTTTGTGTATAATTGATCATTACTAACAGAAGTTTCCTTTCATTATCTACTCAAAGTCATGCCTACTGCACCTCTAAACATTTCAGTAAATCCAATTATACAGCAAACACTCCCAAAATAAACTTAGATTATATTGCAGTTTCACTTAACAGTATATAAAATGCTGTGTTGTGACAGGTATCAACTATCCATTAGATACTGAATCAATTTTTCTTAAGCATTACTAACTGCTTGCTTTTCTTGAAGCTAGATCATTCTGAAAGATTCCTGTTAGACCTATGAGTGCAAACATATGGTTTCTGTCCTTCTCTGCCTGACATATTTCACTTAGCATGACACCCTCAAGGTCCATCTAGTTTCCTACAAATGGCCATATTTCATTCTTTCTCATTGCCATGTAGTACTCCATTGCCACATCTTCTTGATCCACTCATCAGGTGATGGGCATTTAGGCTTTTTCCATGTTTTGGCTATTGTTGACATTGCTGCTATGAACATTGGGGTACATGTGTTCCTATGCATCAGCACTTCTGTATCCCTTGGGTAAATCCCTAGCAGTGCTATTGCTGGGTCATAAGGGAGTTCTATGGATCGCTTTTTGAGAAACCTCCACATTGTTTTCCAGAGTGGCTGCACCAGTTTACATTCCCACCAACAGTGTAGGAGGGTGCCCGTCTCTCCACACCCTCGCCAGCAACTATAGTCTCTTGATTTGTTCATTTTAGCCACTCTGACTGGTGTGAGGTGATATCTCAGTGTGGTTTTGATTTGTGTTTCCCTGATGATGAGTGATGTTGAGCATCGTTTCATGTGCCTGTGAAATGTTTAGAGGTGCAGTAGGCATGACTTTGAGTAGATAATGAAAGAAAATGCAAAATGCTTATTGATTTATGATATGGTTTCATCTTAGCTTGGGCAAACCATGCAGTATTTAATACATAGTAGTAGAATATTTA
>NC_043704.1:8183011-8192720 GCF_006229205.1 Suricata suricatta
TTGCTTCAACTTCCTATATAAAACGATGCAAGTTAAATAATATTTTTTAAATATTAGGATATAAAAAAATGCACGGCTACCTATTTAATCATTTTGTAACTACTTAAACAGTGTGAACGTTGATATAGTTTGATATGGTAGTTTATATAAATAATTTTCCAGTAACTAATAAATGAATTTTATGAAAACTAAAATTCTACAAAAGATACAATTTAGGCAATTACTAAATTGCACCCTGAATGTTAAGTTTTATTTTGATGCATTCTTTAATTTTAAAACAACACTTGAAAGGGGTGCCTGGGTGACTCAGTCAGTTAAGCAACTGACTTCAGGTCAGGTCATGATCTCATGGTTTGTGGGTCAGAGCCCCGAGATGGGCTCTGGGCTGACCAGCTTGGAGCCTGAAGCCTGCTTTGGATTCTGTATCCCTCTCTCTTGCTGCCCCTTCCCTGCTGGGGCGCTCTCTCTCTCTCTCTCTCTCTCTCTCTCTCTCTCTCTCTGTCTCTCTCTCTCTCAAATAAATAATTATCTTTACAAAAATAAATAAAACAACACTTAGAGAAAAATACATTGTGATTGTAAAGATAATAATCAATAAAATATGAAATCTTAAACTTCAAAACCTGGAAGCAAATTATACTGCACAGTTGGAACTCCTTGTTTTAGATTTAATCAATCAATTAATTAATTTTATGAAAGAAAGAGAACATGAGTGAGGCAGGGAAGAGAAAGAAGGAAAAAGAGTCCCACGTAGGCTTCATGTGTAGCATTGAGACCCAACATGGGGCTCAATCCCATGACCCTAGGATCATGACCTAGGTCAAAATTCAGAGTGAGACATTCAGCTGACTGAGCCACCCAGATTCCCCTCATTGTTTTAGATTTTAAATAAATAAATATTCAATGTGGTTGGATAGTATGAAAGCAATGAAATGGCTCACGTTCTGTTTCTTTGGTTCCATAATCTCAGTGATATTGTTGTTTATTTAAAATCTACTCTGGAAATGAAGGAATATGTAGTGTCACAGGGATCAGAGACACAAGCAGCTAGAGCAAGCTCCAGCGAATCTGAGCGTTAAAATTTACTCATGAAATGAACACAGGAATTTGTATGTGTCCAGAGCCAGCCCTATCACTGGGAAGTTCTCTGACTTAGCTTTCATGTAGAATGCAATGTTTATCAAAAGGGAAGTCCTCAAAATGTGCCAGTTTGAAATTTACATGCATATTATTTAGAGTAATTATTCAGAATTTGGAAGAAAGGTATTATGAGGGGGAAGAATATTTTATCACTCATGTTGTCAGAATTGCTGGTACATGGTGATAATTAAAAGTACCTTTATTTGTTTTTCAAATTCTGTACAGGAAATGTCCCCTTATTACGCACACCCAGAGGTGAGGACAACCCCCTGTCTATTACTACTCAGTAACTGACAGTTTCTAGTGCAGAGGTAATGCAAAAAGAGACTTCCATGGCTCTTCAATTTTCCCTTCAGGTTATTTATTTATTTATTTATTTTGGTTATCCTGGAAGCGATACAATTCCTCAGAGCTTTCAAATTTTCAGGGAGAGAGCCTTCTGGCTAGGTCAATCAGGAAAGGCTTCAAGGAGGAGGTTGAGGGGCACCTGGGTGGCTCAGTCAGTTAAGCCTCCGTTTTCCACTCAGGTCAGATCTCACATTCGTGGGTTCGAGCCCCGCGTCAGGGTCTGTGATGACAGCTAGCTCAGAGCCTGGAGCCTGCTTCCAGTTCTGTGTCTCCCCTCTCTGGTCCTCCCCCTCTCATGCTCTGTCTCTCTCTGTGTCAAAAATAAATAAAACATTTAAAAAAAAAAAGGAGGAGGTTGAATCCCCTCCAGCCCCAAAACCACCCTGGGGCAAAGCTGGCCCACCTTCTATTATCACAGGATCAAACCCTCACCTACCTATGACATGGCCTGATCCTGGGAACGCTTTCGATTCTTTCCTCCATCCAGCCCCATTCCATCAGTTATCAGGTTAAGTTGATTCAGCATCTGAAATATCTTTAAAATTTGTTTCTATGACACTACCTTAATTTGGGTCTCATTTTGTTTCATATGGATTACTGTCGTGGCCCACCGACTAGTTTTCTACAATCCAAACTTGGCCTTGTTCCCCACCCCACCCTATTTATTCTCCACATCGTTGTCACAGTTTGCATTCTTTTTTTTTTAAGTTTATTTATTTATTTAAGAGGGGTGGTGAAAGCAGAGAGAGAGACAGGGAGTGAGAGAGAAACCCAAGCAGTCTCTGCCCTGTCAGGATGGCGCCTGAAGGAGGCAGGTGGTTCAAACCCATGAACTCTGAGATCACAACCTGAGCTGATCCCAAGAATCAGCTTAACCGACTGAGCCACTCAGGTGCCCCACAGTTTGCATTCTTAAAATTAAAGTCCAATGGGAATATTTGTGTCTACAAGCCTGCAGAGACTCTTCAACACCTGCAGGAAGTATCCAGGCTTGACAAAATGAAGTTTAGCCCCTGCTTCCTTATGCAAACTCACTGCACCCCCATCCTCCAGCAACCCAAGTCACGTGACATCCCCCTACTCCATGAATGTCCCATGCTGTTGCATGGCTGGCT
Source organism: Suricata suricatta (assembly GCF_006229205.1). NCBI lineage: Eukaryota > Metazoa > Chordata > Mammalia > Carnivora > Herpestidae > Suricata > Suricata suricatta. The sequence goes on from NC_043704.1 coordinate 8,185,615, forward strand.
GCATTCTTTTATAATTACATGTGTGTATGCATCCCTCTTCCTATCAGGGCCACATATCTCTTGATGAGATAGTAGCTGTCTCTGCAGGAGGAGGTGGTCTTAGAAAACGTATGAAAGGAAGAAGGCATGATGACCCAACAAAGAGAGCACAGGAGGAGAAACATTTCCTGCTCACACCTCTGACTGATGCTTTCTATGCACTAAGGGTGCAGAGCAGACACCTCTGCATCCTTACAAAGGTGGCCTACGAGGCACAAAACTGAAGAGTGTATGCATCTCAATAGACCCCAAAGTGGTTACGTTATAACCACTACAGAGAAATTAGGCCTTCCATGTATATGGTGTGGGAAGGCCTGATGTAGGTCCACTCAGGGGTTATATTCAAAATACTTAACAAGTGATACTCTGTGGTCATCGAGATACCTAGATCCAGCCAAGCAGAAAGGTGTGCCAGCCACAAACAACTGCATGGGCCACTACATTCCAGCTGAGCAAGTGTATCATCAGGAGCCAGAGAGGGTAGAGAAATCAGTTAGCTTTTTAAAAAACAAAACAAGAGCTTTGTGATTATGAATCTTATGTGAAGTGATTAGTTCTTATTTTCAAAGACCGTGTACCTTGATTATAAGTATTACCATGAGGAAAATCTCAACTGAGATTCACTCTTTCTCCATGGAAAAATTCTTACATATGCATGGAAAGCTCAAAATGGTTACATTTACTGAAAGAAATTAATGACTGTAAAAGATGAAGGCTGCCTTCATATGAGCTAAGACAGTGTTAAGCATAAGGATGTAAATAAATAATTTTTGAAAACTACCATGACTTGAAGGGTATAATTCACTTATCATTTTCTGTGGCATGGAGCAGGATTTTAGCTTCTGTCTGAAGATACTGTGATAGACAAACACGAAAAAACAAAAACTTCAGACACATGGTGGGGAGGTGGCTACAAAAGGAGAAAAGTCTTCAGATTTAGGACGAAAACAAGCCTCCAGAGGTCCGCGGTGGTACAATCTGCCTTATTTCGAGGGCCAGAGTGATGGATGGCAGGGGAGTTCCGATGACCACCAGGATAGGGAAACAGGTGTCTCTCCCTATACAGACTGGTATGAGTTTGGGGGCCTCCTGAGGCAGCAGCAGGAACAAAGTCAAGGCCAATTCATTCACAGCAACAGCAGCCATGTGATCACACATCAAAGATTCTGAAGGATCACCACTTGGACGCCTTAAGGAATCCCATGCACAGCATCAGAAAGCCCACGTGGCATAGTTCCCATCATAAGCTAGCTGGCTGGCATAGCCTCAGAAAATCAGAAATGTGGTGACATGAGATGAAGTGCCACCTCATACAGACACCACTATTTTAATGCTGTGTCATGTAGTGTTGATTGAACTTGTTACTTTAACTCTCTGGTAAACAAATCCACGGCATAGGTCAGATATTCCCAGAAATTCTAGGAATACCTAGGAAACTTACTGTATGCATGCAATGTGAGAACAGAGATCCTGTTGTAAAGAGACCATTGGTGATCTAAGCAAATGTGATTCCAGGGGTAAAATGAAGACTGACCGAGCCTCAGTCCCTACCACAAGATGAAACCTACTCACATATATCTACCTGACAAACAACATGCAGTGTAATACAGATTGAAGACACAGAAGTAGTACAGAACAGCGGTTCAGGTTTCTCTTCTTCTCTGTGGATATTGGGTAATACTGGTCTTCAGATGGGGATAGGCATCTCTTCCCTGTCCAAACACACACATGCAAACATGTAGACATGCTGAGAGGAAGAGAGAGAGAGAGAGAGAGAGAAATAGAGACAGAGAGACAGAACTCATATAATATAAAGTTTCTTTAGCAAAAATGGAACTGGAAATAATTAAGGCATTAACTTCACAATGAGAATATGCATAGTACAAAATCCATATTTATTCCCTTTGCTTAAAAAGTAAAAGACAAGAAATGAGAAAATTGAGAGTGTTATTGCAGCCATCTCTACTACTATTTCCTCTCTCAAAATCATATTATAGGGGTATGTGAAAACATTCTGTAAGTTTGCTTTCATGTGGTATTTATTTATCACACTTTGAGGCAATTTCTTCTAGGGCTAGAATCTCTCATTGTGTGATATGACTATATGAAGGAAAATCTGAAGACTATCGCTTCGATCTAGTTTTATTGAGCAATTTGAGACTTTAAGCCATATATCTCTTGGTTTTATCTAGTGTGGGATAATTATAAAATTGTTTTGTCTTCAAATCGTCATTTTAGTATTTGCCATAGCTTTGTCTAACAGTCGGCAAAACTTACAAAGTACCAGTTCCATTCTCTCTCCTTGAGAGGACAGGACCCACAGAGAGCATCAGTGATCACCACGTCAGACAGCACCTGGATCGTGTGAGCCACCTCCAGGATCACTGCTTCGCATTCATGGCTGCTGGTCCACAAGCACACGCACCTTGCATTACCGAAGTGTTGTAGACTCAACCTAGATCCTCCAGATGGGAGGAAGATAGGGATCTAGCGAATATTTTGGAATTCTTATTATGTGCTATTCACTTTTAGGTACCCTATGTATATTGTTTCATTCACTCCTTAAAATTAGGATCTTTATTTTTAAGTTGATAAAACCAAGTATTAGAGAAGTCAAGCCACTTACTCAAGACAACCAGCTGGTGGGAGGCAGAGCCAGGACCAGGACATGAGCCCAGGCCTGGCTACCTCCACAGCATGAGCTCTTACCTGCCAGAGTAGTGGGGAAGTAAATGAGAACACACAGGAAAGTTTCTTAGCACTATGCGTGGCTTGTAATAAACAGCAATATATACCAGGTATTGTGATATCTTTAGGACAGGGACACAGCAGTTGAGCAAAGCCTACAGGTGGCAGAGATGAGATGGAAACCAGAAGGTCTGCCCTAAGGGCCTCTGCTCTGAGGAGTTATATCCAACTGCATTCAAGGATCAGCAGGGATGCATCGTGACTGATACATACATTGGGCAAACAAATATAATAGACAAAGAAAAGGCAGTATATCCCATAGGAAAATGTCTTTTGGTATGAGAGATGAACTCCTACTGGATTATACTAACCACCAAGCGCAGCCTTACCAAAAGTGGGAAGTAAAAATACCTTTGAAGGTGGAAACTTTTCCAAGATTGCTCTCAGTACTTCCCCATTAAATCCCTACCAGGTGACAAATGTCCCTTTGTCACTGACTTTGTCTCTCTAGCCAAAGGATTCATGTATGTTCCATTTCTGCAGTGTCCTGCCCATCCTATCTGACAAGAATGAGTATGTAGTGCAGTGTTCGTTGGCCAATTCTGCAATCCTCTCTCTGGAGTAGCAAATGTTTTTAGCCAGTTTAATGAGCCCTAAAGAACAATGACTCAAACTGATAACTGAAAGAATATTTCTGGAAGACTTTGACTGCCTGCTACAGATGGGCCCTTTCCTTCAGAAATGCTAGACCCTCCACCTTGATCACAGTGCCTTCTGGAAGAAAATCAGTACGTAAAAAGCCTGGAGTATACTTAGAAGCCGTAGCCAGTAGTATCAAAGAGAGATTTGTCAATGTATCAGAAACCAACATAAGCATTTCTAAATATTTCCTTCAGTGATAATGTAGTTACTTGTGATGCTCAGAGTAAGTGTGGGTTATATGTTACTCCAAAGACCCAGGGAAAGTCCATCTTTACTTCTTTCCCAGGTACTTCCTCAGCCTCCTACTGCACCCTCCCCCAGAGATCACACTGAGATTCCCTGGCTTTTGGAAAGCCCAAGAAGATATGTAACAATATCCATGTGAGCAGAAACTGCCAATAGTCCCCCAACATTAATTCTCCTCCTTTAATATGGTCAAAGAAAATGAAAGAGGGCCATGACCACCCAGCTAGAACCTAAATGTCCCAGCCTGCCTTAGAGCCGCTTCTGGAAAATGAGCTATTTGTGATATATGTGAGTTCCAGTTTGTCCTCACAGCGTAATTATGACTAACTGGAAGGAGAAAAGGAGAAGTGAGCTCTACCAGCTAAACCCGAAGTTTCCCTATGCCTGACACCGATGGCCCCTGCAATGTTCTCCTGGACTCTGTTCAAAGTGAACCGCAAATTATACATGTTTAGATTCTGAGCATATGAAAATGATAGCCCTGCATGTGTACATAACGACACATGCACACAGTAATTTCTTCCACAGAGATAAGCATGTAAACCAGAGTCCATAACCGTGAGAGGAAAGGTGGATAATATTGAGCTTATTTGGAAGGAAGGGAGTGGGAACTATTAGAAAAGTGAAGGATATTACATATGACTGAACAGCTTGCTGACACAATAGAACTCAACTCACAGGACTACCAATCTCTTATTGTTATTTCTTGGTAACTGTGGATGATCGTAGACAATGATATGGAATTTAGAGACAACTTTCCTCAACTCCAAATGAGAGATGGTCTCCCAATACTACTTTAAGAGAATTATCAAGCTAATTAAATTTTGGGCTAAAAGAAAAAGAAAACATTATCCGCTAAACATACACAACACTTAATGATGCATCAAGGAAATCATGGGAAATCCTCAAGATATAAAGGCTAAAATTAATGTGCTCTAAGTGTTTTACAGAGTTAATTCACTTAATACTCACAAAAATCCTGTACGATCAGTGTCAATATTTTCCCCAATGTTTAGATAGGGAAACAGAACCAGAAAGGTTATAAGTACAGGACCAGGAAATGGCAGAGATGGGACAGTAATCCAGAAGGTCCGGCTCTGAAGTTCCTGATCCTCGCCACTCTGCCACTGTGTTTCAAGAAACACCGCAAAAATTGACTTAATTTTTAAGCCTGACTATGAATGCCTGTGATGTTGCCTTCAATAATTTTGAGCTCTTTTTTTTTTGTTTCTAATTTACTTTTGAGAGAGCGTGTGCACAGGGAGAGGGAGGCTGAGAGCAGAGAGAGAGAAGGACAGAGGGTCCCAGGTGAACTCTGCACTCACAGCAGCAAGGCGGAGGCAGGGCTCTCATTCATGCACCTCCACATCATGACCACAGCGGAAGTTGGATGCTCACCCGACTGAGCCACCCTGGAGCCCCAACAATTCTGAACTCTTAAGAGGAAACTCACAAATAAGGAAAATTAAGTAGGAAAGCCCCAGTGAAGCTGCAAGATAACCAGCATTTGACATTAGTACTACAATAGAGAAAATTTTCATAGCGAGCAGATGAAGGAACTATTAATTAAGAGCTTATCAGTGCCAGGAAAGTCTATTCAAGGCTCTTATGGGCACAGGAGTTAATCTTTTCATGCCTTAATCCGTGAAGTTCTTCAGCTGCAGAATAGATTCCTAGACATTTACCTAAAAGGGTAATCATATTTTGTGGCAGACATTTTGGTAATAACAATACATAGGCATTTGGCAGAAGATGGATTTCTATTTCTAGTCTACCTTGTACCTGTTTCAATAGGAAGAGATAGCTAGAGCCATAGAAATAAGTCTGAAAAAGACACTGTTACAAAACAGAACCTTCAAAAAATGATAGGTGCTGAGCACCTTCTGCCCTGTTTCTGCTTGAACACAAGGATAGGGCCAGTCTGTGGTGGAGCAGCACGATCTGTGTGCGATTGTAGGGTGCAGATCCATAGGCCATCCTGAACTATCACGATGAAGGAGAAAGAGGACACAGAGAAGAGCCAGATGGAGACTTGGCCCTAACTATTGTGTTCTCAATGGAAGTTTAAGTGTCCACTGATACTAGACTAGATTAGGGCTTTTTTTTTTTTTAAATCACAATAAACAGCAATCAAAGATTTACTACTGTCTTCATGTCAGATCACATATAATGCCAAGCAATATCCAGATATTCCCTGCAGTTCTCCTCCCTGCTTGGAGACAGAACCCTCGGTCCAAAGCCTCATAGCTGGACCGGCACCATGGAGCGTGCATCTCCACCTGTAGCGTCGTTCTTTTCAGTATAATCTGCCCATCTGTGCGTGAAGGGAAGGTGCTGACACCTTTATTACTTTCATCAGGACAGAAATCATACCCAGATACCAAGAGGCAGCGTTTCCTCTAATTTGTTTTTGAGAAACACAAAAAGCAAACAAGCATGATTTTATTATAAAAAAAGAATTTTAAACAAGACGTTTGTTGAGAACATTTTTTCCAACCTTACTAATACACACAGGTTCATTCCTGGGAAGAGGTACACCAATCTCATATTGCTTTTAAGTGAATGGAAAGAAATCTAGAAAAATTATTTTTATATATTTTTAAATGTTTTATTTATTTTTGAGAGAGAGAAAAAGACAAGAGTGTCAGAGAGAGAGAGGGAGACACAGAATCTGAAGCAGGCTCCAGACTCTGAGCCGTCAGCACAGAGCCTGACGCAGGGCTCAGACCCACCAACCGTGAGATCATGACCTGAGCTGAAGTCAGCCGCCCAACCAACTGAGCCACCCGGGCGCCTCTATAAAAATTACTTTTAAGCATTTTGAAACTGTGCCAGTGTAACGAATTCAATAATTAAGTAAATCACAAGAAATCCCCAAAATATATAGGTTAAAACAAATATGGTTTTAAGGAAGAGAGCCTTTAGCTCTGTCTGGAAGAATAAATGTCATCATTTATCTCAATCTGTATCTTAAATGTAATGCAAGTCATGCTAGAATCAATCAACTGATTTATAATGTCCCTGGCTGGTACTTTGTCTGAAGCTTTCTTCTTTTTTACAATTTTTGAATGTTTTTATTTATTCTTAAGATGGAGAGACAGAGCAAGTGGGGGATGGGGCAGAGAGAGAGAGAGAGAGGGAGCCACAGAAGCCGAAATAGGCTCCAGGCTCTGAGCTGTCTACACAGAACCAGAGATGGGGCTCAAACTCAGTCTGCCACATCATGACCTGAGCCAAGACGGACATTTAACTGACTGAGCCACCCAGGTGCCCCTCCAGCCCTTTACTTTTGATTTCTGCCTTTGTCAGATCACAGGCAGAGCAGAACTATCTGGCTCTGCTTTACCCCATTTGTAACTTCTCCCCTTTCTATTGCTGAAATGTAGAGAAGGAGGAAGAAGGAAAAAGAGGGATAGTGGTAGAAAGGATTT
>NC_043704.1:8192820-8195093 GCF_006229205.1 Suricata suricatta
AAGCTTGTCACTCTAGATGCCCGGCGCAGGTATTGTGGTTAATGAACCTGAAGACGCAATGTCCTGGCCAGTGAGCCTAGCAGCTTTGCTCGCTTTCTGCATGGCAGTGTTCGGTGTTGGAGTGAGACAATGGTGTCAATACCAGAAAGAAATGTGAGTATAATACTGAATCTGCAGAAACGGAGATGCTTTCTCAGCAGAAAATACTCACTCAGCACTTGAAGTATCGCTGCTATACAGAGTTTTCCCGCGTATTTAACTGACGAAATGCCTCTCAGAGAAGCTCAGAGAAGGTCCGCAGCTTGCTGAGTACCACACAGCTGGGATTAGTGGCACAACTTCTGACTTGGTGTGCCCCTCTGTCCGTTCAGTCTGTGACACTCGTCAGGTGGAACAAGTCAGTGGGCATGAAATGAGAGCTGAGACTTGCCTCACCTCTAAACCTAAAACTGATTTTTCTTTTAGTCTTCATTATTTTTACATTTTCATGCATCTCTGCACTGCCTGGGCCCAGCTGGGCCTAGATGCTCAAATGTGAAATTAAGTGAGAAATGTAGTTTTAAGAAACTCCATCTGCTTTTCAGCAGAATGGGATCTTACCGCCCTTTTTCCTTTTCCCCAAGGAGAAGAGAAAGTAAACAGTGGGTTACCCCTCCTTTGTCTTAGTGAAATAATTTCTAAAATTCTTTTCCCTTCACTCAGCAATCTGCAATGACATGCATGATTAAGCCTCACTCTTCTGACCTGGCCCTTTGGGACCCAGATTAGGCCATGGTTGGAGGAGATCCCTACGACACAGACAGCTTCTCTTCCACAGCTCTTACTGATACTATCTAAGATGCCAGTGCCCACTAGTACCTTCTACTTAAAGTGTCCTTGAAGACTCTGATCATGTGCAGGGAGTGTTTCATGGTGGGGGAAAAAAAAAAAAACCCACGAAACCAGTAGTCAGAAATTTCGGATTCTTACCCAAGGACTACACTTTGGCTACCATATACCTTGAGGAATTCTTAATTTCCTTGAAAAAACAGAGGTGCAGATTTCTTAGAATTTTTTTCCACCTTTTGATATATATTGTCTACTTGAAAGCATCAGAAAACCAGGTCATAGGCATTAGATACTTTTAGTAAAGTGAGAAAATGGGAATCCGAGGTTTTGAATTGATTTTATTATTAATATGTATTTAAATGTTTATGTTTCATAGTGATGTCTCTTTCTCCCTCCCCTCTCCCTCTTTTTTTAAAATGTGTTTTTAGTGAAACTACAATACAATCTAAGTTTATTTTGGGAGTGTTGGCTATATAATTGGATTTAATGAAATGTTTAGAGGTGCAGTAGGAATGACTTTGAGTAGATAATGAAAGAAAATGCAAAATGCTAATTGATTCATGATGTGGTTTCATCTTAGCTTGGGCAAACCCTGCAGTATTTAATATATGGTAGCAGAATATTTACTATTGAAGCTTGAAAAGATGTGACTTCTTTGTGTGCAATCTTTCATTTATGCATGTGAGAGGGTTTTCTTTTCTTAATATTTTTACATTCTAGTACTTGTTTTCCTTGTTGGGGTGTTTGCTTATGTAATACATTCCATCAGGGACAGAAAAATAAAATAAAATAAAGTGAGTTATATTACAGTTTCTGAATTTGGTAGCATTACAGACCTAAATAAAGAACGTAGGCTGAAACACTGAAATGACAGAAATAGTGGCAGTTGATTATTTGAATTTAAGTTAAAGACAAATTACTGGTTAAGAGCTATGAAAAGATCCCAGGTATGGCAGAGAACCTCCTAGAAATAAGATTGTTAGATATGCCAATATAAAACCCTGAAGATAATACAACTGATAATCCACTTAGGCACAGATTTTATGAGACCAATCGAAGTTGCCAGTGTTGTGTAATAAATGTTATATTAACTGTAAAAAAAATAAAATGTGTTTTATATATTTTTGAGAGAGAGAGAGAGAGAGAGACAGCGCGGGCAGGGGAGGGTCAGAGATAGAGGGAGACACAGAATCCGAAGCAGGCTCCAGGCTCTGAGCTAGCTGTCAGCACAGAGTCTGATGCGGGGCTCGAACCCACAAACTGTGAAATCATGACCTGAGCTGAAGCTGGACGTTTAACCGACTGAGCCACCCATGTGCCCCCCACCTCTTAAGTTCGGGAGAAATTAAGGTGCTATGGATTTCCCGAGGAGAGTGTGAGGTGTTTGAGTTGGGGATGTCCATCTTCTCGCAGTTGTATTTCTGTGTCCTGACAGGAAGAGGGCT
>NC_043704.1:8195193-8196534 GCF_006229205.1 Suricata suricatta
GAAGGAGAACGGCGGGGGGGGGGGGGGAGGGAGGCGCAGAAGTTTTCCTGTCAGGCATTGAGAGTCTGACCCTGGAAGTATTCCTCTCCGATTTTAATTGAGAAGTCCCATTAAGTTCCCTAAATCCAGGAGAACGTGGGCAATGGGTTCTCCCAGGGGCTTACCTGAGAGACCTATCTTGGCAACAGAAGGCAAAAAGCCTTGCAAACAGTAGGCCCTGGGTCACAGCCAGATGGAACTGGTCTGTCAACCACGGTCAACACCCAGGAATTTGTGATGAACCAACATTCCGGCCCTGTGCTACGGGAGAGGAATCAGTCACTTCATCACAAAGAAGAATACCCTCGTGTCCAAGAGCGTCAGTTGCTTGACTGGCTTTCATAGTCTCTGTGATGGGGAACCAGCCTGCCACCCTCCCCTGGCTGATCGAAATGCCTTCATCTTCTAAGGCAGATGGATCAGGCATGCAGAGTATTCTGCAGGACAATTCAGCTTTAAAAAGCCCTTACGAGGAATATCTGAACATGACTTGGTTACAATACCTAAAGCACTAATGGGACCACTAACCTGCTACCTCTGAATCACTGCACACTCTATGCTCTAAGCGTTAGGGCATACAAAGGATCCAAGGTCAGGAGCCTTCCTTCTCTTTCCGACAGAAAATGAAGGCCTCATGCTAACAGAGCACCCAGGTTTAGGCAATGGAAGTTTCCCTTTGTCCCTGCCCACAGGTGTTCCTTATTATGGACAACCATTAGCTTCTCAGGAGATTGTGCTAGGCAGGTCTGTCTCAATTTAATCCTGCTTTTCTGTGTAATAAAACACATTGGCCCTCTATTTATTCCCATCCCGTTGCTCCTTGGCTTTTTTTTTTTTAAGTGATATTCTCACTGGAGTCCATTCAGAGTCAGTGTCTCAGAGCAATAGCTTCCACTTTTTCTTTTAAAACTTTTCGTCTCTCGTTATAAGGGAAATACAAATCAAAACCACACTGAGATACCACATCACACCAGTCAGAGTTGCTAAAATGAACAAAGCAAGAGAATATAGATGCTGGCAAGGATGTGGAGAAATGGGCACCCTCCTACACTGTTGGTGGGAATGTAAACTGGTGCAGCCGCTCAGGAAAACAGTGTGGAGGCTCCTCAAAAACTATCGATAGAACTCCCCTATGACCCAGCAATAGCACTGCTAGGGATTTACCCAAAGGATACAGAAGTGCTAATGCATAGGAGCACATGCACCCCCAATGTTCAAAGCAGCACTTTCTACAATAGCCAAATCATGGAAAGAGCCTAAATGCCCATCACCTGATGAATGGATCAAGACGATGTGGTGTGT
>NC_043704.1:8196634-8200581 GCF_006229205.1 Suricata suricatta
TGGAAAGAGCCTAAATGCCCATCACCTGATGAATGGATCAAGACGATGTGGTGTGTGTATATATATATATATATATATATATATATATATATATATATACACAATGGAATATTACATGGCAATGATGAAGAATAAAATATGGCCATTTGTAGCAAAGTGGATGGACCTCGAGAGTGTCATGCTGAGTGAAATAAGTCAGGCAGAGAAAGACAGATACCATATGTTTGCACTTATAAGTCTAACAGGAGACACCTAAGAGAGGACCATAGGGAGAGGAAGGGGGAAAGAGAGCTGGGAAGGTAGAGGGACACAAATCATGAGAGACTATTAAATACTGAAAACGAACCATGGCTGAAGGAGGAGGGGAAGGGAGGGATGGGGGTGATGGTCATGGTGGGGGGCACTTGTGGGCTTGTGGGGAGAAGCACTGGGTGTTATATGGAATCCAATTTGAAAACAAACTATTAAATTTTTTTTAAAAAATGCAAGGCAATGTTTTTAGCATAGCAAAGGCAAGAGTTAGGTCTTTGTGAGCAGGGGTCAATAGCCTGTTTTTGAAGGGAAGAAACACAGGTTTTCTCAGGAAACGTACCATTTGCTCCCATAATCACAAAAGAAGAAACTCCTATAACAAGTTTTTTCACAAGGTACAATTCACATATTTTTAACATAAGAAGGCAAGTCACTCCTGATATCAGTCAGTCAGGTGCCTTGGGGGTCGGTGCTCAAGCAGAAATTGAGTGAGGGTTGAGTGAGGGTAGATGCCATTCACCATCCCCAAGGTGGGACGCCTTGCAAACCTGCCTTACTTCAGAAATGGCTCCCAGCATCCCAGCAACTGTCCAGTAGGGCTCGTGATGAGGTGAGTGTTGGGTGTTGTGTGTAAGCACAAACCTACCTCCAAACCAAGTACACACTATATACACTGTATGTTAGCTAACTGAAAAAAAATTATATATAAATATAAATATATGTAAAAGATTACACACACACACACACACACACACACACACACACACACAAATAAGCACAGAAGACTCTCTCATAAAGTGGAAGTGATATACTCAAGAGCATGCCAGAGGGGGATGTCCAGGGTTGTCCCACATATATAGGAGTAAGCTGACTTATTTCCTGTAGAGAATATGACAGAGGCCTCTGAGGGCTCCCTCACCCTATTGCTGTCTGACCCTTATAATTTTTATCTCAGCTGAAGAAAGGCCTGGGTCGCTGGCATTGTACACTGTTTACTGATTGGAGTTCTTGAACTGAGTGAGGGTCATATTGCTGTATGGAAATCAGCAGCACTCTAAAGAGGGTTGGCCTTAAAGGAAGAAGGCAACCCAAATCTGCATAATGGGCAGAGAGCTGAGGGTTATCTATTTAACACCGGAAGGGGAGTAAATCTCCTACCCTCTGGTAGTGGTTTGGATGCTTAGAATCTCGGTAGCTACAGCCAGTGGCTCTGCTGTGTGGTCAGGCAAATGAGGCCTAGATGACTGAACACAAGGAATATCCCAATATGAGAAACTCAGATTTAGAATTCTCTGTGGAAGTTTATAGGAAAAATTAAAGTGAGTCATGTAGCTGTTCATCAAAATCCCCAGTGCTGGCTCAGAAGGGAATTGGGAGGATAGGCCACTGTTTTTCATTTCTCTAACACAAAGCTATTTGGGCAAAATGAATAGGCATAGAGGAACTCGGGTCATAGGTTTTTGAGCATACAGATGACACATTTCCTTAGTAACTACTGACTAAGAAAAAAAGTAAAGGTAAAGAAACTATACCTTCCTCTACAAGGAAGCTATCCTTTGAAACTGGTTGGATAAGATTGCTTGAGGGGCGCCTGGGTGGCTCAGTGGGTTAAGGATCCCACTTCGCTCAGGTTGTGATCTCATGGTTCGTGGGTTCAAGCCCCGCATCAAGCACTGTGCTGACAGCTAACTCAGAGCCTGGAGCCTGTCTTCGAATTTTGTGTCTTCCTCTCTCTGACCCTCCCCTACTCTCTCTCTCTCTCTCTCTCTCTCTCTCTCTCTCTCTCTCTCTCTCTCAAAACTAAATAAAATATTAAAAAATTATTGCTTGAAGGCAAAGGTCTGTGCATAGCTGGTTAGAGGAGTGCATTCTACTGTTACTGAAAGTCCCATGGGGGGGGCCACAAGTGGTTTTAACTGGGACTGAGACTGTACTGTAATGGGTTTGATAACCCTGCAATCCAGAAGTACCCTCAGAAACTATAATCCAGACTTGGAAGAGCAAAGTGTCCATCAATATGGTTTAGTGGAATATATTTTTTCTGGCACATGTGTTTCTTCTACCAATGTAGAGAAATGAACAAAGGAAAATAATATTGTGTGGTTTTACCATTCTTCTTTTCACTCTTAGAGCAGTGGTTCCGTTACAAAATTGTCATGGCATCTGAAACCCTTGTTTCACAAAAGCTGCTCAAAAAAAGACTTTAAGAGTTGGATTGTTATCCAAATGATTGAATATGGGGGAAGTAAAATGAGGACTCAAGTGGATTTATTTCTTGATCTGGAGATGCAAATGATGGATGGGAAGGAATGTAAAGCAGGACTTTAAACCTTTGCCATCTCACTGAAGTTTTCTAGTCATACCAGGCCTGGGTTGAAATGTATATGTTCCCAAGAAAGGTGATATAAAGGAATAAGACACAATATCTACAGTATAACTTTGACAGCATGCATTCCTGAAGATATACATGAATAGATCATACATTTAATTTATGTAACCAAATTTGGGTTAACCATAAATATGATTCCACCTCCAGGTAGCAGGACTAATCCTGTGCTCCTTTACCTTTCAAATATGACATTAGAAATGGAGGTCAAGAAGTTGGTGACATAAATCATTACAGACTTCAGTCTCTCTCACAAGAAGACTAAAAACTATGCCTAGTCAAGATATCCAATTTCCAAGACATTTCCATTGAGGAAATCCCAGAACCCAGGGTGAGCCTGAAGCACCCTGCCCCAACCACAGAGACCAAGAAGGACTGCACTAGAAGGGGAAGAGGAGTGGCTATACAATGACCACATCTTCCCTCCTCTAGGCCGGCTCTATGCTGCACCAAGGAGGCCTCAGTGGGCCTACATTTTCCCCAGTGGATACAAGAGAGCCCAAGGTGGACATATAGCTCCCCCCAGAATGGTGGGACACTTCTTGGGAGGCCCACTCACGTCTCACCTCATGGGTGATCACTGGGGGAATCTTCAAGACTCGATCACTGGGGATTACATAGAGAGAGGGAATGGCCGTCAAAGTTTACAGCAATAGCACTCAGATTGTGGAGAATCACATTCCTCCTTGCAGCAGTGCCTTGGGAAGGGATCCTAGCCAGCAGTTCTCCCAGAGCTGGTCAGGGAGCTTGGTGGGCAGTTCTGCCCAATTCAGGTCTCCATGCTACAAGCAGTGGAAGCAATGAGCCCATCTATAGTCCCAACCAGGCAGGGAAGCACATTTGCATCTCTGCTCAACTGCTGAGTGCAGCCTTTCGTCCTGTTTGACCTGGAAGGCTGACCAAGGACTCTGAGCAGCTGTAGAGCTCATGCTATGGGTGTGGTTAAGCAGGGAGCCAGGTCAGCAGTACTTTCCAACTGTTAAATATAACTTCTGGCCCTACACAGCCAGGGAGCTTAAATAGTGACCTCTATGTCTAAAATATATACGTGGAGAAGCTTTTTATCTTGATGAATTCCCAAGAGTTCAGTTTTGCTTTCATTTCCCTTGTCTTCTGCACTGCAAAGGAAACAATCAAGAAAACTAATAGGCAACCGACAGAATGGGAAAAGATAGTTGCAAATGACATATCAGATAAAGGGCTAGTATCTAAAATATACAAGGAACTCACCAAACTTCACACCCACAAAACAAATAACCCAGTGAAGAAATGGGCAGAAGACATGAACAGACACTTCTCCAAAGAGGAC
>NC_043704.1:8200681-8208995 GCF_006229205.1 Suricata suricatta
AGGAAACAATCAAGAAAACTAATAGGCAACCGACAGAATGGGAAAAGATAGTTGCAAATGACATATCAGATAAAGGGCTAGTATCTAAAATATACAAGGAACTCACCAAACTTCACACCCACAAAACAAATAACCCAGTGAAGAAATGGGCAGAAGACATGAACAGACACTTCTCCAAAGAGGACATCCAGATGGCCTATAGGCACATGAAACGATGCTCAACATCACTCATCATCAGGGAAACACAAATCAAAACCACACTGAGATACCACCTCATGCCAGACAGAGTGGCTAAAAAGAACAAATCAAGAGACTACAGATGCTGGCGAGGATGTGGAGAGACGGACACCCTCCTACACTGTTGGTGGGAATGTAAACTGGTGCAGCCGCTCTGGAAAACAGTGTGGAGGTTCCTCAAAAACTATCCATAGAACTCCCTTGTGACCCAGCAATAGCACTGTTAGGGATTTACCCAAGAGAGACAGAAATGCTGATGCATAGGAGCACATGTACCCCAATGTTCATAGCAGCAATGTCAACAATGGCCAAAACATGGATAAAGCCTACATGTCCATCACCTGATGAGTGGATCAAGATGTGGTATATATACAATGTAGTATTACATGGCAATGAGAAAGAATGAAATCTGGCCATTTGTTGGAAAGTGGATGGACCTTGAGGGTGTCATGCTAAGTGAAATAAGCCAGGCAGAGAAGGACAGAAACCATAGGTTTGCACTCATAGATCTAACAGGAAAACAGGAGAAACCTAATGGAGGATCAGGGGGAGGGGAAGAGGGAAAGAGAGTTGGGGAGAGAGAGGGACGCAAAACTTGAGAGACTATTGAATATTGAAAATGAACTGAGGGTTGAAGGGGAAGGGGAGGGGGGAAAAGAGGTGGTGGTGATGGAGGAGGGCACTTGTGGGGAAGAGCACTGGGTGTTTTATGGAAACCAATTTGACAATAAACTATTTTAAAAAATAAAATTTAAAAAAGTAAAATATATAAGTAACTCATAGAACTCAATAGCCAAAAAAAATTTAGATTTTTAAAACGGCAACAAACCTGAACAGACATTTTTATAAAGAAGATACATGAATGATCAGCAGTTCCCCAAAAGATGCTTAGCATCACTAATCATCAAGGAAATGTAAAACAAAACCATGATGAAATAGCAGCTCACACCTGTCAGAAAGGCTATTACCAAAAAGAGAAGACAGAACAAGTACTGGCAAGAATGTGGAGAAAAGAAAATTCTACTCTTGGGTATAAAACCAAAGGAAATGAAATCACTATCTTTTTTTTTTCTTTGAAAGACAGAGAGAGTGCGAGCAGGGGAGGCTCAGAGAGAGAGAGGGTGACACAGAATCTGAAGCAGGCTCCAGGCTCTGAGCTAGCTGTCAGCATAGAGCCTGACATGGGGCTCAAACCCACGAACTGGGGTATCATGACCTGACCTGAAGCCAGACGCTCAACCGACTGAGCCACCCAGGCGACCCTGAAATCACGACCTTAAAGAGATATCTTTACTCCCTTGTTCAAAGCATTATTTGCAATTGCCAAGACATGAGAACAACCTAAATGCCCACTAATAAATAAGTTGATTTAAACAATGTGGTAGATGCACACAATGAAATATTATTTAGCCAAAAAGAAGTAAACCCTATAATTCATCACTGTGGATGAAACTTGGGAGCATTATGCTAAGTGAAATGTCTTACAGAGAAAGACAAATACTGCATTATCTCATGCATATGTGGAATCTAAAAAGTCAAACTCATAAGAATAAAGAGCAGACTGGTGGTTGCCAGGAGTCAGGGGTTTGAGGAGGGTAGAGAAATGCATGAAGGTAGTCAAAGGGTACAAACTTTCAGTTACAAAGTGAATAAGTTCCAGAGGAATAATGTAGAGAATGGGGACTATAGTTAGCAATACTGTAGATGTGAAAGTTGTAGGAGGGTATATCTTAAAAGTTCTCATGCACACACAAAAACATTGTAACTATATCAAGGGATGAACATATTAATTAACCTTATTGTGGTAATCATCTTGCAATATATACGTATATCAAATGATTACATTGTACACCTTTACCTTACACAATGTTATAGGTCAATTATATTTCGACAAATTGAGGGAAAAAATTTAAGAACCCATGAGCATTACTACTGTTCTTAACAGCTACATGGAAAAACAGTACACCCGCTGAGCCACAAAACTCAATCAGAGGGCAGTGTGTGTCAGAAAGGTAATGATTGGAGTCAGTGAGAGATCATAGAAGAAGGAAAGGGCACTTGCAAAAGGGTCACAGTATGAAGGAAGAGTGCCATCATACTATTTCTGTTAGAACATTTCAGGGCAAGAGAATAATACTAGTAGCTTTCTTCCTGAGCTAGCACTGGCTTGTGTTGGGAGGATTTATTGCATAGATGCCCATTATTAAAACCGTGAAACTTTTCTGAAAGTCATTCGAAGAAATTCCTTATAGCCGGTGGCATGAATAATACCATGACCCTTACTAGGCTCAAGGGAGTTGAGATAACTTAACCACCTCTTGAGCTGGGAGTGTGAAGGAAAAGGGGAATTGGACTGTGGGTAGGTTTACCCCAGTAACAGCATCTCCTCCTGAGCGTGAGGAGAGGTGGTAACCAGATTTATGGATTTGGAAGGTCATTGACTCTAAAGAGTAGAATAGGGGCAAGATAAAGCAGGGTTTGGAGTCAGGGAAATCAGTAAACAGGCAGTTGAGAGAGGAGGGGGTGAAGGCTGAGCCTGAAACTATGCTGGTCGGCATGGAGGGGGAGGGAATAGGTGAGAAAGAGAATGGAGGGGGGCTTGTCAGAACGTGGTCATCAGATCAGACGGATAAGGAAGAAAGAGAGATGATTCCCAGGCTCTGCCTGGGGTGATTATCAGTGCTAATGGAGAAGAAGAACATCAAGGGTGATGATTCATTTGGTTATCTGTGCCTACATAATTCCACTTCATTACTTTCCAAATATATACATTTTTTAATTTGAGAGAGCAAGTGGGGAAGAGAGGCCTATGGAGAGGGAGAGATAGAATCTTAAGCAGGCTCCATGCTCAACACAGAGCTCAATTTGGGACTTGATCCCAGGACCCTGGGATCATGACCTGAGCAGAAACCATGAGTCAGGTGCTCAACTGACTCCACTTTTTAATGCCTCTTTTATTTGTGGACCATATTGTCCTAAAATGAAATTAAATGGGCCTGAAATATTATGACAAATGTGACATTGGTTATAACCCCAAATCTTAGAACAATAGTGTCCTGGGAATCTATGTGTAGATCTTAGAAATGTAGGACTCATAGTTACTTACAGAATTCCTGGTTTGATTCCCCCAATTCCCAGAAGAACCCTATGAGTCAAATGAGATAATGATGAGAAAGTCAATTGTAAATGGATAAACGTCATAAAATGCAAGCTGTTATAAGAATTCATTTAGGTCAGATTGATATCCAGTGGGGGAACAGAATTTCTGATTCTTATATTTATGAAAATGGAGAATTTTTACTCTACTCCATTTAACAGGGAACATTATATAGAAAACACATCAAATTCTCTACATGCCTTCCTACAAAAAAAGGAGAGACATACCTACCTAGTGAAATTGTGACAAAATCGAACTTTGGATCTGCCTGGAGGCAGAGCATGCCTGGCCTCCATGGGAGAGGTTAACCATGTGGGAGGATTAGTATAAGTCTGCAGGGAAGCACTAAGACACTCATTGTGGCTGTGTAGTTAAGTTATATTCTGCAGTCCAGGTTTTGGTTCTAATTTATTGATTTTTAAAAATATCTATCCATCTAGCTATGAGTCTACTTGTCTAACTGCTCAAATCAACAGGGAAAGGGAGAGGGTAATTTATGAGTATCTGCAGGTTCTGACACTACCCGTTACATAACTCTCCAGTGGAGATTTTCAAAACCTTATGCAATCTCTCACGTCAAGTACAAGTATTTTCTTCTTTCCAATGTTTCCTTCTTTTCTAGAACTTCTAATAATAGTGTCCATTCAATACTAAATGTAGAAGAACCTGCTATCATAGACAGAAGTGAAAAATGTTTGATGAAATAATTAACATTCCAATTATATCTGATGGATTAAACACACAGGAGGAATGTCACTCAACTAAGTTTCCAGAGGTTTCCCATGTATTCATAGGAACTCAGTAAACGAAGTATACTGAAACTCCAAAATATATGAATTTCACATTAATGTATCTTAACCATGTGAAGCTGTGGGCGTGCATTGAGGGGCACACATCATGTTGGAGACACAGAATTCTGCTGTTCTTAGGAGAGTTTATTCCATGAGAGAACAAAATGTAAGGGCATAAGAATTCTTTCTGTCTAGGCTCCCACTTTCCATCCGGAGAGTCTCCCTTCCCTCTGGGTCCTAAGGCAATCACATTTGTAGAATAAGGCCTATTTTCATAGGAAACAATTTGAAAACCCTAGACTGAGGCACAAATTGGGCTCAGGGTCAAAGTCTCAAGCCTGGCTGATAGCCCTTGGAGCTACTTTCATTCCTCCTTCGCCGTGTTTTGCCTCCTTCCATTTCAGAGCCCTTGACTGAATTCCCACTTCCTGCACTCTCCCGCTTCTGGGCAGTGGAAGGTACATTATTATGCTTAGGGGTCTGTTCTTCCAGGCTACTGCTGCTAGGTGTTTCTTTCTTTCTTTCTTTCTTTCTTTCTTTCTTTCTTTCTTTCTTTCTTTCTTTCTTTCTTTCTTTCTTTCTTTCTTCCTTTTTTTCCTCCTTACTTTAAATCCAAGTAAGTTAACATATAATGTAATAATGATTTCAGGAGTAGATTTTAGTGACTCATCACTTACATACAACACCCAGTGCTCATCCCAAGTTCCCTCCTTAATGCCCATCACCCATTTAGCTCATCCGCCCACCTAAAATTCCTCTAGCAATCCTCAATGTGTTCTCTGTATTCAATAGTTTTTTACAGTTTACCTCCCTCTCTGTTTTTATCTTATTTTTCTTCTCTTCCCCTATATTCATCTGTTTCTTAAATTCCACATATAAGTGAAGTCATATCATATTTGTCTTTCTCTCACTGACTTGTTTCACTTAGCATTAATACGTTCTATTTCTACTCACATTGCAAATGGCAAAATTTCATTCTCCTTGATCACTGAGTAATATTTCATTGTTTATATATACCACTTCTTTATCCATTCATCAGTCGATAAATGTTTGGGCTCTTTCCATAATTTGACTATTGCCAATAGTCATTTGCTATAAATATTGAGGTACATGAACCCCTTCAAATCAGCATTTTGGTATACTCTGGATAGATGTCTAGAGGGGGCAATTACTAGGTCATAGGGTAGTTCTATTTTTAATTTTTGGAGGAACCTTCATACTGTTTTCAAGAGTGGCTGCACCAGTTTACGTTCCCACCTGTCCTGCAAAAGAGTTCTCCTTTCTCCGCATCCTCACCAACATCTGCTGTTTCCTGAGTTGTCGATTTTAGCCATTCTGACAGGTGTGGGGTGGTATCTCATTGTGGTTTCCCTTAGAACTGAAACTCTGAGGCACACTAGAGTCTACTCACTAAGCACTTGGAGGGATCTGTACTGGTCTTCTGAGCAATGTGGCTGAAGGGTGCAGTTAGGGGGAGCTTGGCGTGATGGCTCCATTCTCCCCTAGGTGGCGCTCCTTAGCTTCCTGGGGTGGAAATGTGGGTGCCAGCACAGGCAGGTGCTCAGTAGAGGTGAAATGGTTTCACCTAGCTCCCTGGTCTCTGGCACAGGACCTTTGCACTCTCACAGACCTGCAGTCAAGCACCCCTCCTTTGTCTCATGCCTCTGTCAACACCCCACCTCTACCCTGTCCTTGTCCAAGCAATCCACTTGCCAGGTGGCACCAACCCCTGCATTTAATCTCAGATAGGGTTGTGTTTCAAAACCCCACACTTCAGAGTCCCCTGTGGCTTGGACCCACTCTGACTCTCTGGGAGACAGTCTCACTGAGCAAGGACCAGGTGCCAGTTTGCCCCAGAAAATGTTCATGTGAGAGCACAGTGGCAGGGGTTCAGAGATTGTGGCAAATCACAACACACATCTGGCGCCAAGTTTCAATGCACTCTGATGTCTTTTTCTCAATACCAGCAAACGTGGCTCTTCTCCAGGGTCCACTGTGACCGTTGCCCATGGGGAGGCAACATGACTTCTACCAAATGCTCTTCAAGCAGGGGAACTGCTTTTCCCCGTGTGACACATAGACCCCACAGATCATACTGTCTGCTCCTGGGGATTCATCCTATTTCCTCACCAGAGCACCACCAGGCATGGCCAGACTCTGAGTCTTCAGACTCTGCGTTCTACGGTTTACAGAGTTCTGGTCGTACTGAAACCCTCTCCTCTCTCCCTTTCAATGGTTTTGGAGAACAGGTTTCTTGTTCAGTTCCCTGCGAGGGTTTTCTCTCTCTCTCTCTCTTTCACTCCAGCTACCTTCAAGGGGAGTGCTTTTCTTAAGCAATCCTGATGCACTACCCTCTCCTTTCTCTTTCTGTGTCCTCTCTCCGGAAAAAATTGGCTCTCTACCCTCTGTCGTCCTGTGGCTTATCTCTCCCCCAATTCGCCTCTCTGCACCATGTACCTGTCAAGTTCTGGGGCTCAGATTGTGTACTGTGTTGCATTAATCCTCAGCTCAATTTCCAGGTGTTCAAAGTGTTTTGGTGCTGGTCTAGCTGCATTTCAGGGACGAGCCACACTCAGGGTCTCCATACTACTCTGCCATCTTAACTTGCGAGGTGTTTCGTAAAAGCAGTCTGCATGCCATGTTGGTGTGTCTCTTCATCCCTGCCTGTCAAGTGCTTAAGAAAGTGAGTTGAGTGAGCCGTGATGTGATCAGATTCAAAGTTCTGCTAAGCAAGAACAGTCCATTAAAATCCAGGCCATGAAATAGGGATTAGTACCAGGAAATTCAGGCCCATAATTCTTTTCACAAAATTTTGCATTTTCAAATACACAGAAACATTGAAACCATTTTAAGTAAGTAGCTAGGTACCCATTACCTAGATTCTGCCCTTAGCATCTTAAAGATTTTATTTACTTTGGTTATTTTATTGGGATATAATTCACATCACATAAAATTCACCATTTGAAAGTATATGATGACGTGGCTTTTAGTGTGTTAACAAGGTTGGGTCCCATCGCCATTATCTAATTTCAGAACATTTTCATCACCCCAAAGAAGAAATTCCATACCCATTCGTAGTCATTTCCCTGCTCCTGGCAACTACTATTCTATTTTCTGTATCTATACATATTTCTATTCTGAGCATTTTATATAAGTGGAACCATACGATATGTGACTTTGCATGTCTGGCTTCTTAGGATAATGTTGTTTTCAAGGGTCATCCATGCTGTAGCATGTATCAGTGCTTCATTTCTTCTGTGGCTGAAAAATATTCCATTGTCTGCATGTGTCACATTTTGTTTATGCATTCATCAATTGATGGACATGTGGATTGTGTTTCAGATATGTTTTAGATATGTAGTTGATCTATACGCCCAATTGAAAGTAATTGGAGAACAAGTAGTTGGTGAAGTTTAGGCCATCAGTATTTATTTTTTCTAATTGTTTTTATAATAAATGAAAACCCTGAGAAAGTGTTTTGCTTTGGTGTACACCACAAGATTGTCAACGATGAAGAGTGCCTTGTTCTTTGCTGTAGTGATAGTACTCAGCACAGGCTCTGTCAAAGCAATAAACACAACAAGCATTTGTTGGAGGAATAAATCAAGTGAATGAGCAAAACTCCAAGGAAATTTGCACAGGGGGCGTTTTGGGCAGGACTCATATCTCTTTTATCTCAGTATTTTTAGTTTCTAACACAGTAGATTCTCAAAAGGTGGGTGTAGGTATGGATTAAATATAATTGAGTGAGTCAGTTGGTCTTTTTCATGGAACATCAGACTATGTACAAGAGAAATGCTCTCGTAACAGCTCCCATGTTGAATCCAAGTAATTTTCTCTTTCCTGTCCATGTGTCTACCTTTTGTCTTCTGCCTACTCAGACCACATTCATAATGCATGGAACCCAATATATCTGAAGTGCCTAGCAGCGGTGCTTTTATGCATATGTTCTCATTGGATTGTTACAACATGGTTGCCATGTGAGACAGGAATCCTTGTCTCCATCACGCAGTTGAGTAAACAGAAGCCCAGAGGGGACTGGCACAAAAGCATATTCTGCAAAGCAACAGATGCACATGAGACTTTTGCGACTCATAAGACACCTTTTATAAAAACTAGTCCTAAATAT
>NC_043704.1:8209095-8210135 GCF_006229205.1 Suricata suricatta
GGTGTGTGAAAGGGGCAGGCGGCCCCAGTGCAGAGGAAGCCCCGCAGTGAGAGATGGGATCTTTCTCCATTCCCATCGGTGGCTTTTCTCTTGTCCAAATACAGTCCTATCCTTCCCCAGCCTCTTTCTCTTCCCTTTCTCTCTCCACGGAAGGAGATCCTGCCCCTCCTTTCTTCCACCACCCATTTTCTCTCTCCCCGTTTGCAATCATGCACCTATCTATGACTGGTCAGGTCCTCCTGGTGGGTCCCTGGAGGTGTCTCTTTCACTTTGCTGCCCAGACTGGGAGTTCAAAGTCCTTTGGCCTCATCATTACTGTGTTTGAGGGATGAGGGAACTTCGGATCTCCTTGCTTCTCCATCATGTTAGATCTCTCTCTTAGATTTTCCAGTTTTTAAAAATTGGAATTGTAATAAAAATTCTTTGATGTGGTAGTTCAACTTTTAGTAGCAAATGTCCACACAGATCTTTTTAAAACTGAGACTTATTTGAATACCTTTAAAAAAATTTTTTTGTGTGATCAAGTTTTAACTGTTCCGAGATGCACTCAGTATGAAAGTTGGTGTATAATCGTTGGAAGATATCCAAGTAGGTAAGAGAATATATTTTGGAACTCTGAATGTGAAAGCAAGAATGTTCATTGCGAGGGATGTTTAAGTAATCTCCCATCGTTGTGGGTGTGGATTGGCCAACGTTAGAATGATATTTTAAATAAGAACTGCAAAAATCCTACTGCTGTATGATTGTGTTTATAAAGTAATGCGTCATTCTTATAAAAGGAACACTGGTAATTGTGACTTACTTGCACAATATCTCTAATGCTGTCAAAAAGGTTATCTTTTAATAGTTTGCCAAGTGTTTTCTAATTCTTTCAGTACGAATCTGTTAGTCTGATTTACCTAAACCTCTTTTAAAAGACACACAACATACAATTCACTTTTCAAAAATGTCAAGTATTTTTGTTATTTTTAGAATCAATTATATAGTCTAAAATTTTCACTTACCAAATTGCATGATTTAACAAGGAATTGTTTCAAAAA
>NC_043704.1:8210235-8213104 GCF_006229205.1 Suricata suricatta
TTTAATTAAATAAATGTATTTATTATTACATTACATTCCTTGTGCATACAATACATTAATAAATTAATTAAATAATGTGTTTAATGTGTTCACATGGATGTGTACAGAGTGAAGTGTTATCCCGACACCAATGTTAACCTATCTCATACTATTAAATAATGTAAAGAACACAAGCATTATTCAAAGAGCTAGAAAAATTCTAAAATTTGTATGGAACCACAAAAGACTTGAATAATCAAAATGATGTGCTAAAAGGAAACCATCAGGAGAGGCATCACAATTCTGGACTTTAGAATGTATTACAAAGCTGCAATCTTCATGACAGTATGGTACCGGCACAAAAACAGACACATAGATTCATGGAATAGAAGAGAGAATGCAGAAACAGACCCACAAATATATGGCCAACTCATCTTAGAACAGGAAAGAGTATCCAATGGAAAAAAGACAAGCTCTTCACCAAATGCTGCTGGGGGAACTGGACAGTGACATGCAGAAGAATGAAACTGGACTAGATTCGTATACCATACACAACAATAAATTCAAAATGAAATGAAGACCTAAATATGAGACAGGAAATCACCAAAATCCTATAGAAGAAATACTCAGGAAACCTCTCTGACCTAGGCCAGAGCCAAATCTTACTTGACATGTTTCCAGGCAAGGGGAATAAAAATGAAAATGAGCTGTTGGCACCTCATACAAAAAAAAGTCCTGCACAGGGAAGGGGAAGGAAATAATCAACAATACTAAAGGCAAAAGATGGAATGGAGAGGATATTTGCAATTGACATATCAGATAAGGGTTAGTATCCAAGTCTAGAAAGAGGTTACCCAAATGAAGACTGAAAAACCAAATTAACCAGTGAAGGAGTGGGCAGAAGAAATGAAAACACACTTTTCCAAAGAAAAGTGTGACCCCCAGATGGCTAACAGACACCTGAAAATGCACTCAACATCACTCATCACCAGGAAACTACAAATCAAAACCACAATGAGATTTCGTCTCACGTACGTCAGAATGGATAAATTACAGGCACCCGGGTGGCTCAGTCTGTTGAGCTTCTAACTCTTCGTTTCAGCTCAGGTTATGATCTCACAGTTCATGGGTTCAAGCCCCATGTCAAGTTCTGCTCTACAGTGTGGAATCCACTTGGGATGGTCTCTCTCTCCCTCTCTGTCCGTCTTTCCCTCCCTCATGCTGTCTCTCTTCTCTCTCTCTCTCTCTCTCTCTCTCTCTCTCTCTCTCTCTCTCTCTCTCCATCTACATAAATTTAAAGAAAAAAAGAAAAGGAATGGCTAAAATGAGCAATTCAAGAAACAACAGATTTTGGCAAGGATGCAGAGAAATGCGAACCCTTTTGCACTGTTGAGGGGAATGCAAACCAGTGCAAACGCTTTGGAAAACAGTATGTAGATTCCTCAGAAATTTGAAAATAGAACTACGCTAAAATGCAGAATTAACACTACAATTTACTTATCCAAAGGATACAAAACTGCTGATTTAAAGGAGTGCATTCACCCCAATATTTAGAGCAGTGCTATCAACAATAGCCAAATCATTGGAAGAGCTCAAATGTCTATCAACTAATGAATAAAGGAGATGTCATATATATGAGGTCATATATATGACAATATATATATTGTGTATACAAACACAAACACACACACACACACTGGATTATCATTCGCAATAAAAAGAATGAAATCTTGTGACGACGTGGAAGGAACTGGATGGAACTGGAGGGTATTTTGCTAAGTGAAATGAGTCAGAGAAAGACAGATATCATATGATTTCACTCATTATGTACAACTTGAGAAACACAACAGATGAAACAGGGGAAGGAAAGGCAAAAGTAGATAAAAACAGACAAGGAGGCAAACTACAAGAGACTCTTAAACAGAAAACTGAGGGTTGCTGGAACAGAGGTGGGTGGGGTGATGAGTTAAATGAGTGATGGGTATTGGAGAGGGCATTTCTGGAGATGAACACTGGGTGTCATATGAATCTCTGGATACTACTCCTGTAACCAATACTACACTTTATGTTACCTAACTGGAATTTAAAAATAAATAAGTAAATAAAATAACTATAAATGGATTAAATTCCTCAATCAAGAGATATAGATCAGTTGAATGGAAAGAAATGGCAAGACACACCTATAAGGTGCCTTCAAGAGACTTACTTTAGAGGCGCCTGGGTGGCTCAGTTGGTTAACCATCTGACTTTGGTTCAGGTCATGATCTCACAGTTTGTGGGTTCAAGCGGTGCGTAGGGCTCTGTGCTGACAGTTAGCTCAAAGCTCAGAGCCTGGAGCCTGTCTTCGGATTCTGTGTCTCACTCTCTCTCTGTTCCTCCCCTGCTCATGCTTTCTCTCTCCCTCAAAAATAGAATAATTTAAGAAAACCATTAAAAAAAAGAGAGAGAAAGACTCACTTCAGCTTTAGGAACATAATCAGATGGAAAGTGCTGATGTGGAAAAAGATATTCCATGCAAACAAAAACCAAAAGAAAGCCAGGTAGCTATGCTTACTTCAGACAAATAGACTAAGCCAAGGTCTCTAATAGGACACAGCAAAGATCATTATGAAATAGGGGGTCATTTGTGGAGGGTTTTTAGCTATATGGTGTTTTGAAGAACACATTAAGGTTTTCCCTCCAGGTTGGATTTAGAAGGACATGAATAGGGTGTTTCTGAAACTCATGCAGTACTTTCCACTTTCCAAACCAACACCTTTTCCCATAAATGTTGGTGTATCTGTAGGTTCCTCAATTAGAGCTTGTGTAAGGTTTATGAACATCTGTATCTTAAGGGTTCTCTAAATGACAAGCTGATATTCAAAAACCTATTTCTGTAATTGTGGGGGGG
>NC_043704.1:8213204-8215040 GCF_006229205.1 Suricata suricatta
ACCTGGGTGGCTCAGTCGGTTGAGCAGCTGGCTTCGGGTCAGGTCATGATCTCCCGGATTGTGGGTTTGAGCCCCCTGTTGGACTCTGTGCTGACAGCTAGCTCAGAGCCTGGAGCCCGCTTCAGATTCTGTGTCTTCCTCTCTCTCTGACTCTCCCCTGCTTGCACTGTCTCTGTCTCTCAAAAATAAATATTAAAAACCATAAAATAACTAAAAAGAAAAAATACCTGCCCTTCCCACTTAATGAAAGCATTATATGGCATGAGTGCCTGTAGGTAAGATTTTTCAGACAATCATTACTACTAAGATTAGAATTGTAACTTCTGCAGAGTCCACGTTCTGGAAAGTTGTAAAAGTTCTCTATGACAAATCATTTTCAAAACACATGCTGCTCTTTCTGTTCCTTGTACCTTTCACTATACATAAACTAGAGAAGCAGAGCAGAGATACCTGCCTGGTGATCAGAAAGAAACGTGAAGTTCTCTCACTTCCTTTCGCCGGGACCGTCCATCCTTCAGGGACCACCGCACCTGCTGAGCTGGACTCCAGAAGATTCTAAATCCACATAACACTCCAAGGCATGAATTTATAAACGAGTGACATGGTAAAAAACAGACTACATTTTTCCCATGAGGTGAGGAAGTTGTGTAATTCCTCCATGACACATGGAAGAACCAGAATACACAGAGATCGGATCGAGAATCGTCAGCAGGCTGTATTCTCAGTGCAGAGCCCCATGCAGAATTTATTCTTTCCTAGTGCCTCTCTGCCCACTTGTTGTTTCTCTGTCCCAAATTAGTTAAATGGCTACTGAAAAAACATCTTACATTTACTGGATGCAGGACAAAATATTCTACAAAGGGGAAGAGTAATATGTCCCCAAGACTCTGTGTGTGTGTGTGTGTGTGTGTGTGTGTGTGTGTGTGTGTGTGCATTGATGTATGTAAACTTTTGGAATCTAGTTATTACTAATGCTCAGAAAGTACTACTATTGGCTGTCTTGCTTTAATCTGTACAATCTGGATTGCATAGAAACCCCACTCATTTTTGTTACTTTGATAATTCTTTCCATGGAATTCTACCTGTTTGTTATTTGCTAATACCGTCTTAGAAATGCAGACTCAGTTTCCCATTCTAACTCCTGATTCAGACAAAACCCAATCTCGACATCACTGTTGTGAACTGCTAATTCACATTAGAACTTGATACGTAGAGGGGTGCCTGTACAGGTGGCTCAGTCAGTTAAGTGTTCGACTTGAGTGCAAGTCACGATCTCACGGTTCCTGAGGTCAAGCCCTGTGTCAGAATCTGTGCTACCATCTTGGAGCGTAGAGCCTGCCCTGGATTCTGTGTCTCCTGCTCTCACTGCCTACCCCTCCCCTGCTCATGATCTGTCTTTACCTCTCAAAATATGTAAACATCCAAAAAATAAGAAATATGTAATTCGGTAACTACATCTCTAACCCACTAAAACTATCAAACGAAGAAATAGACACAACTTATACTGCATGATATAAATGCAGTCCTCAAACATGTGTGTGCCTCTGTTGGCACCTTCAGTTCACAGTTTATCTGGCAGGAATAGAGTGTTCACAGTGGTTCTGTGAAACATATGCCACCTTATTACCTCAAAGGAAGAAAAAATGTAATGTATATAACTGTTAAAAATGAACTTAGTGCAGAAAGCAGAATCTCACCTAAGCCAGAACCATTTACTCACCTCCTTCTTTCAATTGAGGTGCCATTATGAACACTGCCCTGTCCACATGGAAACTGGCATTTATTGCAGGGGCTGCTGACATTCAGGGATGTGGCCATAGAATTCCCTCAGGAGGA
>NC_043704.1:8215140-8216747 GCF_006229205.1 Suricata suricatta
GAGAGAGAGAGAGAGAGAGAGAGAGAGAGAGAGAGAGAGAGAGAGAGAAATTGCAAGTGGGGGAGGGGCAGAGAGAGAGAGGGAGACACAGAATCCAAAGCAGGCTCTAAGCTCTGAGCTGTCAGCACAAAGCCTGACACAGGGCTCAAACTCATGAACTGTGTGAGATCACGGCCTGAGCCAAAGTTGGACACTTAACGGACTGCGCCACCCAGATGCCCCACAATTTTTGTCTTTTTACATGTTCATACATTTGAAACAGAATAGGTGTCTTTCCCTACTGTCACTTTTTCATCCTTCTCCTCCTTTATATTTTCTCTTTTTTCCCATTTCTTCTGCTACGTAGCAAGAGTCATAAAGAGTCTCTTTGTCATGCTTACCCATATTAATGAAATGTCTGCTGGGAAGAAAATTAGAAAGGAAATGATACAGAAGCACCTGTTTCTGTGGTCACTTTGCCACTTAACCCAGGCTGGCCTCGTTCTCTTGTCTGTAGCACGAGACGCATGGACTGGTGAAGTCCAAATAGTCTTCCAGCTTTAACGTCCCTTCTCTGAATACAATCCCTGAAAAGTGAGGGCCCAGGATTTCTGCCACAGCAATTTACTCCCCCTGGAAAACATTAGATTCCCAGAATAGTAAATATGCCCATTCTCCATGGTACCCATGTAGAAGCACAGTAAGGGGACATTTGTAGCCAGATTCATCCTCAAAAATCACTTCTTTTATGCCTGTGAACTGCTTTTGATGTTTTGCAATAGTCAAATCTCAATATGGTTGCAGATTTCCTCACACAGTTATATTATCAAATGCATCATTTTTTTTCAATATTTTATTGTCAAGTTGTTTTCCATACAACACACAGTGCTCTTCCCCACAAGTGCCCTCCACCATCACCACCACCCGTTTTCCCCCCTCCCCCTTCCCCTTCCACTCTCAGTTCATTTTCAGCATTCAATAGTCTCTCAAGTTCTGCATCCCTCTCTCTCCCCAAATCTCTCCCTCCTCCGCTCCCCCTGGTTCTCCATTAGGTCTCTCATGTTTTGCTGCTAGACCTATGAGTGCAAACATATGGTTTCTGTCCTGCTCTGCCTGGCCTACGTCGCTCAGCATGACACCCTCAAGGTCCATCCACTTTCCTACAAATGGCCATATGTCATTCCCTCTCATTGCCATGTAGTACTCCATCTTGAATATATATCACATCTTCCTGATCCACTCATCAGGTGACAGACATTTAGGCTCCTTCCATGTTTTGGCTATTGTTGACATTGCTGCTATGAACATTGGGGTACATGTGCTCCTATGCATCAGCACCTCTGTCTGTCTTGGGTAAATCCCCAGCAATGCTATTGCTGGGTCATAAGGGAGTTCTATCAATAGTTTTCTGAGGAACCTCCACATTGTTCTCCAGAGTGGCTGCACCAGTTTACATTCCCACCAACAGTGTAGGAGGATGCCCATCTCTCCACACCCTCGCCAGCATCTATAGTCTCTTGATTTGTTCTTTTTAGCCAATCTGACTGGCGTGAGGTGGTATCTCAGTGTGGTTTTGATTTGTGTTTCCCTGATGCTGAGTGATGTTGAGCATCGTTTTATGTGTCTGT
>NC_043704.1:8216847-8218007 GCF_006229205.1 Suricata suricatta
GGTGAAGGCTCATGAAAAACAGGATTGAATAGGAAAGATAGAAACGAAGGAACTAAAAGATATAGTCAGTCCTCTGCTCCCGTTTATCTGCTTCTGGGTTTTTCGAATTGTGAGCACCAGCCCTGGAAGATGAAAGGAACAACAACTCAGAATCTCCCCTTCTCTAATCTGTCCTATGAAAGGGGGAGATCCCAGAGCCAGTCCAGACCTGGACAGGGTCTCAGAAGGGGGTGGATACGGTCTGGGCAAGGGTGGGAGCTGGCTGCAGGCTCTGATGTCTCTGTCTCTGGGATGGTTCCCGCTCTGTCAGTCCTAAACCTGCCCAGAAAATGTTAACACCTGGAGTTCATATTATGTTAATCTATTTAGTCTCTTTCCTTTCTATTTCATAAAATAAAATAAAGAGGAACTATACATAAACAGAATGTTCTGGGACAATTATGTTGGAAAACTTGTATCCTTAATGAGAATGCAAAATAAATGCTACCACTACTGCTGCTAAGAAAAACTCTTAAAAAAAAAAAAAAGAACAACTCTTTGGTTCATGGATGACCCATCAGAAGTGACACTACATCTCACACCACAACCCAGAAAGGAAACTGGCCCAACTGCAGCCAAGTCCGTTGTACATCAACTCTTCCTCTCATTCTCTCCACCATCCTGAATTCAACAATGAACCCATTTGCTCTATTCTTAAAATCCCTACATGGCAGGAATCATGTCTCTTCATCCTTTTTTTGAAGGACAAGATGTCATACAAACAATCAGTTTCTATCTGTTTGCAACTCTACACATGCTCAGTGTTCTCAAAATAGTAAAAGGAGCTTGGAATGAGTCTCCCCTGGGCACCATGAAGGAGCTTCCTTCTATAAAACGAGGAGAGGACACTGGATGACCCACTCTTCTTTCTCTGAGAGGAAAGCAGGTTCAGATTCTGGTGCCATCCTAACCCCAGTCTCCATGGGATATCCCCAAATATTCCAATGAGTCTTTGTTGCTGAAGAGAGGGTTCCCGGTGAGACTGAACTGATGGGCCCAGAGGGATTCAACCGCCAGAGACCTTAGGCTGACTCTGGGCCATCAGGTGGAGCATAGACCTGTTCTTCTGGAACAGTATCCTTGATGCAGTTGTGATGCTTCCTGTCCCTGAACAGAACATT
>NC_043704.1:8218107-8221336 GCF_006229205.1 Suricata suricatta
TAGAAGGACATGAATAGGGTGTTTCTGAAACTCATGCAGTACTTTCCACTTTCCAAACCAACACCTTTTCCCATAAATGTTGGTGTATCTGTAGGTTCCTCAATTAGAGCTTGTGTAAGGTTTATGAACATCTGTATCTTAAGGGTTCTCTAAATGACAAGCTGATATTCAAAAACCTATTTCTGTAATTGTGGGGGGGGATGCTAAGTGACAATTTCAGAAGGACCTCTTGTTTTCAGATTTTGATGAGTGTGGGAGAACACTATTTTGAAGAAAATCATGGTTCTTTATTGTAACCAGCAGCCTATAGTTTGTCAAAACCAACAAGTACAGGCTAATTTACAGTAGCCTGTTTTCTAACCTTTTGCTATTATACACTGCCTTTTTTTCTCATATGCTTTTTAATATACATTTCTATCTGGTATTTTAACTCAAAGGAGTTATTTGTCCTTTCAGCCATAATACCCCTCGGTAAGGTTTCTGATATTAATTTGGGGGCAGTTTCTCTTTGCTTACAATTGCATCCCAAAAATAAGCACCCCTACAGAAGGTTTATCCAGTCAAGCACTGTCCTTCCTTTGCTTCCACATCATCTCTATAAAAACCCGACCACCATCTCCTATGGAAGGAATATGCTTAACCATTTGAAGAAACAAAAACTGGTCAGGTGAACTCTTGAACATTTGAGCATATATGAGTTCATCCTTTTACAGTATACAGTAGCACCTTTCATATTGAGCACCTTTCCCCCATGGCCTAAACACTTTGCCCACTCCTAACATGGGCATAAAACTCAGTAGGACACCTTTCCCTGCCTCTCTCAGCCCACATTTGCGCATGCACATAAGTCACTGATGTGAGTTAGCCTTCACTTTCCCAGATTCCATTCCTGGTAATGGCTCTCCACAGTGCCTGCACAGGTAGAATTTCTGGCCACGGGCTGCACATGTGCAGAGAGGACTTGTGGCACACATTGGCCTTCTGTGGCCAAAATCTTCAGTTATGTGCTTCTCGCTTCACCTGCTCAGATCTCCAGAGGCCCAGTCTTGAATCCCATCTCAACTAAGCCAACACACCTGAGTTTACATTTCAAAGGAGAAGGGATAGAGTCTCTGGACAGACCAATCCTCCCTTGTACCAATGTTATCCCACCGAGTTTTTATGCCTTCTATCATCTCTCCCTTTGGTATTATCAAACTTCACACATGTGCCCAAAGAGAATACAGGCAAACCCATGGAGCTTGGCACCTCCCACAATGCAGGTGACCCTCAGCAGATGGGGAGCAGGGACCGGCGCTCCAGGATCACTCTGTGTAAAATAAACGCTCAAGCTCCCATCAGTCCCAGTGCTGCAGCAGTCACTAAGACGTTCAAATTCTTGTTTCATACTTCGAGGCTAACCTTGTGGGCACAGCTAAGCGGTCCCAGGATTTACACCTTAAATAGTCCTTCTGTCTCCATGGTGCCTATGGAGACTGACAGAGCATGATCATAAATTGTCTAGGTCATCATGACAGAGAATCTGTCATAAATGACGTGTTCACCACGAAAATAACTTCCGCTGCCAGTCCTTGATCCTCCCTTCTCAGAACAGCTCAGAGAACAGAGTTCCTAGCAGCTCAGCTTCCTGGATAGTTCACTGATAGTAGCACTTTCCGGAGGCCCAGATTCAGAGAAAGGATTGCAAAGCACTTACCATTTGGTGAGTCCCATTCATCTTTATGGTTCAAACAGTGTTTCCAAGGTAACACATAGCATCCACCTTCCATGCCTGGGGTGTCCCTTGATTTTCTCACATGGAAATTAACCAAATATATAAATGCAAATGATACTCATCAAATTTCCCTCAGATGCTCTACTCCACCCATTCTTTCTGTCTCCCATCTGCTGTCTATATTTGTGCCATGACATCCAACATTGTTTTCAAGAATACTGATAATTCAAAAGAAGAGAATCAATCTGCTCCAGAGGCTCACCAGGAATCCAATCTTCTTGCAAAAATGAACATAGTGTACCCAATTCCCAGGGCTTGGGAAAGATTAACGTGCACAATGTAAGATTCTCAGGCCAGAGTCCTGGACACAGTGCATCTGCATACACTTGGAGCAGGTGGTAGATACTCAATAAACATCCCTTTGATGGAGGAGTAGACATGTGTGCCCCAAAGAGCCTTGCTCAGATACCACTGCCTTATCTAGTCCCTTTCCAACATGCAGGGGATTTGCAGAGAATAACATCTTTTCAAAAGCTGTTAGAAATTTCCACTGGCAACAGCAGTACGTGTGTTGAGATAAGATGGTTGGGTATAAGGGACTCGGGTGTGCTCTTCTGCTTTCCCTACCTTAGTGCTACTGGAGATGAAGTCTGGGAACAGTAACCTCAATGCTTGTTAAAAATACCAATTAATGACCTTCATCCAAAAGTAGGGAAGTCATGATATGTGAGTGTGGGCCCCAGACTCTCTTTTTAATGAGAACCCCAAGTGATTTGTGTCTACATGAAATTTTGACAAGCAATGTTGAAAATGTCATTCTCAGCTTTGCCTTCCCATTGGAATCTCCAATATAGTTTTTTGCACTATCATCTGTAAAGTCACAACCCCAAAGATTCTGGCACTTAGGCCTTAATGGGGCCCAGCCTCAATTAGGTCCTCAGGAAGTGGCCAATGACTCCCCTGTGAGGCCAACATAAACACTGGGGCTCCCAGTATATTTCTGAGGACAGAGGACTGGGTCTCATCAATGCGGAGCCTCTATGGATAGGGCTGCACTGTGTAAGATATGATAGGGGAGCATCAGTCCACCTCACATTCCTGATGTTGTACCTGGCATTGTGTAAGTCTCCAGGAGACAAGCACACTCAACCTTAAATGAAGGGCATCCTTCCCTTGGGGACAATGCAAGTAAGCCTGGAAAAACTTATATTAAGTGGAAGAAGACATCGGAAGTGGCAAATACTATATTATTTCTATTATATCTGGAACTTAATAGCATTCAACTCCTACAAAGAGTAGAACTGTGATTGCCAAGAGCTGAATGAAGGCATAGTAAGAGAGTGGGTCAAATGGTACAACATTTTCAGCATGCATGACATTCTGGAAATCTAAAGGACAGGATGGAGATACATGTAATTATGTGTGTTTTGTACTGGATATTTGCTATGAGAATGTATCTTTGATGTTCTCAACAAAAATAAAAAAATTAAAGTCCTAAAAAGCCTGTGTGACTCA
>NC_043704.1:8221436-8223065 GCF_006229205.1 Suricata suricatta
TGTCCTTCTCTACTGACTGATCACAACTAGTAAAATATACTCTAGCTTAGCTTATTGCAATAAGCAGGATTACATTCTTTGTGGTCACCAAATAATATTCCATTGTATATCTGTACCACATCTTCTTTGTCTATTCATCAGTTGATGAACATTTGGGCTCTTTCCAAAATTTGACTATACTTGATAGAATGGCTATTAACATTGAGGTGCAGGTGCCCCTTCAAATCAGGATTTTTGTATCCTTTGGGTGAATACCTAGTGAGATATTACTGGGTCATAAAGTAATACTATTTTTTATCTGTTGAGGATCCTCCATACTGTTTTCCAGAGGGGCTGTCCCAGTTTGCACTCTCACCAGCGGTGCAAAACAGTTTCCCTTTATCCATGTCCTTGCCAACACCTGTTGTTCCTGGAGTTGTTAATTTTAGCCACCAGGTGTGAGGTGGTAGCTCATTGTGGTTTGATCTGTAATTCCCTGATGATGGACAATGTGGAGCATCTTTCAATGTGTCTGTTAGCCATCTGGGAGCTTTCTCTGGAAAAGTGTCTCTTCACTTTTTCTGCACATTTCTTCACAGATTATTTGCATCTTAGGCGTTGAATTTGATGGCTTCTTCAGTGATATTGATACTAAGTGTTTATTCCATATATCATTTGCAAAACCCTTCTTCCATTCCATTGGGGGCCTTTTAACTTTGTTGCTTGTTTTCTGTACTCAGCAGACGTTTATAACCTTGATGAGGTCCCAGTCGTCATTTTTGTTTTCATTCCCCTTACCTCCAGAGTCATGTCTAGTAAGAACTTGCAGCAGCCAAGGCCAAAGATTGGCTGCCTGTGCTCGCATCTAAAATGCTGATGCTTTTCTGTCTCACATTTAGAACTTTCATTCATTTAAAATTCATTCGTGCATATGGTATAAGAACCTGGTTCACGTTCCTCCTTCTGCATGCTGCAGTCCAGTGTTCTCAGCGCCACTTGCTGAAAAGATTGTCTTTGTTCCATTGGATATTTTTACCTCTTGGTTGAAGAGCATTTGGCCATAGATTCGTGGGTCCAATTCTGGGATCTCCATTCTGTTCCAGTAATCTCTGGGTCTGCTCTTCTGCCAGAACCATGCTGTCTTGAGGAGAAGTTTTGTAATACAGTTTGAAGTCTGGAATTGTGATGCCTCCAGCTTTGCTCTTTTTTTCTCAACATTACACTGTGTTCTTGAGTTAACTTTATATTTTGTATGCAAATTCCATGAGCACTGTACAGCATAGACCAGTTTAGGTCCAGGACCGCTTCACCTAGGAGATGGACATGAAGTGTCAGACACTTACCAGCACCTCAGTATAATGTTAAAATCTCCACCATCTGTGGAGCCCAGCCTTCGTTAATACAACATACGATATGCATTTCAGCTTCTTTCCTCAGTATACATGTGCTTGCACTTACCTTAAACCCACCTCCACATAGGATGACAAAGCTCCCCTTTCAGATATTCATTGTCATCCTGAATCAAAGCAAGTACTTACCCCTGTCCACTTTGGTAGTTGTTGCCCCAATCCCCTCATTCGTTGCAAAGTTTCCTTTGAGTGACAATTCCAACTGGTGCATTCTCTACCTGTCACTCACCATGGAGGCAAC
>NC_043704.1:8223565-8226544 GCF_006229205.1 Suricata suricatta
TGGGCTCTGTGCCGACAGCTCAGAGCCTGGAGCCTGCTTCCGAGTCTGTGTCTCCCTCTCTCTCTGCCCCTCCCCGACTCATGCTCTGTTTCCCTCTGTCTCAGTAATAAATAAAAACATAAGAAAAAAACAATAAAGGCTGCATTTGCCATAGCCCTAAATCACAAGGTGAAAGTTTACAGACCATTAAAAGAAATTAATCCGTAAAAACACTGGCACTTGCTTTAATTGGTCAGAGCAGAAATAAGGCTCCACTGCCAAGCTCAATGGTAGTAGTATTTTTCTCTGAAGTG
Organism: Suricata suricatta; assembly: GCF_006229205.1. Taxonomy (NCBI): domain Eukaryota; kingdom Metazoa; phylum Chordata; class Mammalia; order Carnivora; family Herpestidae; genus Suricata; species Suricata suricatta. The sequence goes on from NC_043704.1 coordinate 8,223,859, forward strand.
TGTTGTTCCTACCTTATACAGGCATGACCTAGAGATTTGCAAAACTCTTCAATCGCCAATGCTTTTGTACCATTCATATCAGAGAGATAGCCAGGGATGAAGATAATTCCTGGACTTTTGCCTTTAGCTTCTTATAAGCCAGGTTTGGAAGGTCTGGGCGACTAAGGAAAGAGACTGATGTCTTTTGTCTGCGAGCTAAACAAAGTACACAAGACTTAAACTATAGTTTACAAATACTGTGTGTGGAAAACCATATACAAATGAGCCTTGAACAACATGGGGGTTGGGGTGTCGACCCCATTTATTCGAAAATCCGTGTATAACTTTTGACTTCCCCAAAACTTAACGACTAATAGCTTACTGTTGATTGGAGGCCTTACCAATAACATAAACAGTTAACACATATTTTGGGTGTTGTTCATATTACACATTGTACTCTTACAATAAAGGAGGCTAGCAAAATTAAAAATGTTAAGAGAGCCATATAGAAAATGTATTTACAATGGTGTACTGTACTTATTGAAAAACACCAATGTGTGTTGTGTGGACCCTAGTAGTTAAACCCATGTCATTCAAGGGTCAACTGTGTATTTTCAATCTTAAAACTTGTCAAATTGATTTCAAAACTACTTCCATTTAAGAGGAAAGTATTTTCATTTTAATCCATAATATTTCATTAGTGCTGCTGTATTATCTGTCCCAAATAGTATCAAATAATGTTCAGATTTATCTACACTAGTTTAGGCCTTCTCTTGTGAGATTTTTCTTTTTAATATTTCAGTGTTGGAGGAGTTTCACATCCTCTTCTTTTTGGCAGGCAGGGGGAGAACCACGTTCGGTCTGCCCTTGAGAAACTGTTCAAAGGCAGAGGCGCTGTGCTCCTGGTGGGAATACTGGCTCCTGGCCATCCACAAAAGCATGGCCCACGCTAACAGCCTATCGGGATTTTGTGTCAGCTGAGGAGCGTTCGATGAGCCATTACCTTACAAGAAACCCTGAGTAATTTATAATAGTACTATTTTTGGAAAAAGATTTCTCATAGGCCTACTGCAATCGCTATGTTTCATTTGTTGGTTTGGCTTTCTGTGACTGGTACAGGGACAGACCTTAGTGCAATTTAAGTAAAGCAGCAGCACAACTGGCAAACCTTGAAGGTTACTCCATTTCATTGTTTTTTAAGTTTTTCTCCTTACCATAAAATCTATACCTCTCTTTAAAAAAGGTAGATATTTTTAAAACATTAAGTCATTTATAACCCCACCTCCTCCTTCCAAAGAAATTCAGTTTGTGTGTTTCCTTACATTCTTTCTCTGAACCAAGAAAATCTCTTCTTTTCTATGAAATGAAACCTTCCTCCACTTTACTGTGGTTAAGGAAAACATCTCTGCCCCTTATGTGAGTTGGCAAAAGCTTCCTTCATTTTGGGTTTCAGAAGCTGATTTTTTAAAAACCGAACTGAAGGCCTTAGAGCTATCCCCTTTACATAGAAGTGTGTTTCAAAGCCTCGCTGGATAGTGAAATACGCCAGATTTAAAATTCTTAGCGAAAACCAGGGCTAGTGGGGCCAGTTATGTTGGCTGGCAGAGTGTACCGGCAAAAAGGTCAATTTCCTAGTTCCTTAGCTCAGCACTCAAATCCTTCCTGTTCTCTTCTCAATATTACTTCACCAAACAGGAATTTGTCCTCTGAAACAATCATTTGCTTCATTTTGGTGAGCTGTAAATGGACAGGTTCATATTGTTCCATCCATAAATGATCTTTGTACTCAGGATTAGCTCCAAGCCTGTTGCATAAATCCTCAATGATGTGCTAAACAGACGAAAGAGTATTACAATCTACTTAATGAATTGACATACTACACTTCACTAGAAGAAATTACATAGAACTCGTCTTTAGACAGTATATAATTAAATGTACCTTAAACGGATATATACATTTAAACATATTAACCACAGCAAAGGGATCAGTAATGACAATTCCCATTCTAAGCACAGTGCATCAGGCAGCGTGCATGGCAAAGGTGTAAAAACAACAAAACCAGAGAATAAAAACATACAATTCAGAAAGACAGACCATATATACTGAGGGCAGCATGGTACGGAGAAGAATCAAACACAAGATGAAGAAAATGTTCAGATGCTCTCATTTTTGGTCCAAATTCTAGTTTCCTCTGTAGAGTAATGATTATGGTTTTCACTGAGCGGGAGCATTGAGAAGGCAAAATTAGAAATTAGGCTTGCTCACGCGTCTAGGCTTTCATATACACACAAAGTTCATACTGTACATTTCCTCAAGTGAAGCAAGGTCAGGTTTAAATATCCTAACAGAGTCAAGATCTGTAAATCCCTTAGACCAGAAGAGAAACGAGAGAAAAAGCAACTAGTAACCAAACGCACACCTTCATTTTCCCTAGCGTTGGCGCTTAACGCGGGGAGGCAGGCAGAAAGCAGGATCCCTAACCTGCGGAGCGTAAACCTCTAGCAAAGGCCCCGGCAGAGGAGAGCTTTCACCAGAATCGCTGGAGACGACTACAACTAGAATACGGAGACAGGGGGGCAGAGCAGTTTTAAATAGGGCGCCCAAACCGCCACCAGACAGAAACGGACTCGACTCCAAGTTCGAAAGAACGCGTACCTCACCGGCTTTCGGACACTGACCTGGGACCCACTGTGCCGTCCCCTCCGAC
>NC_043704.1:8226644-8229877 GCF_006229205.1 Suricata suricatta
TACTCCTTTTATCATATTGACTTTCATTTTCAGAACTTTAAAAAATCTGTTCTGACTTAACTGTTATGCTGAAGGCTGGAGTATCTTTTCCAAGTAGACTTTCTAGCACTATTACTGGGTGCTGTAAAATAGACAACAAATTCTACAACATGGCCATTCTTAAAGCTCAGGCTGCGGAAACATAAGGCAAAAAACATGACAAATTAAGCAGAAATACTCAACAGAATGTACTGTGTCAAAAAGAACAGTATACTTAATTGCACAAGGTGAGAGAAAACTGGGGATTGAAGTGGATAAAAGAAAACATTTCATAAAGGCACACTGTTAGGATTGGAGTAAGAAAGAAGAGCTGTACAGGAAGGGAAACTAACTACACTGGCCAAAACATGGGGAAAACTGCCATCATTCTTTTTTATCCCCAAAAGAATGTGAATCAAGAAATCGCCCTTTTACCAGTTCTTGAATTTAAATGGAGACGGGGAGCACTGTAACCAGTTTCTATCTTCCTATAACACATGACATCTGTGCGTTTTCTTTATTTTGAATACATTTAAAAAAAACATTTTTAAGTGTATTAAGTAAACATTAATTAAAATGTGTACAGACCATTAATTGGTTCTGTGTTAAAAGATAGCCTAGGTATATCTTTATAAACCTTTATAAAAGTGTAGCCCTTCACTACAAAATTCTAATTCGACCAAGTTTCTTTTTATTTGCTTTTATCAAACTTCAGTGCAACCTAGTCACTATTAACTGTTGATTGCATTTTAGCTTGTTATTGGCAATTTTATCTTTTATTTATACTCCAGTTTCTCAGTTTACTTTTTTATGTTTTGGGCTGTAAAATGTTAGATCTTGAATGAGGAGATGGTTAGTTTTGTATATTATACAAGAAATGGTTCATATGGCTATATGAAAACGGCTTTTTGATGTTCTGTCACCATGCCGACATAGATTGTGTCAGAGCTCAGGCATATAACACAGGGTGTTAGGGCTGGTATTCTCTCATAGTTATTTGCCATAGAATATTTAATCCAGAACGACCTGTGGGGTTTGTTGTTGTTGTTGTTGGCTTGTTTGTTTGTTTGTTTGTTTGTTCTTAAGTAGGCTGCACACCCGAAGTGAGGCTCAAACTCACAACCCTGAAGATCAAGAGTCTCATGCTCTATGGACTGTAAATAGCTGGATATCTTTGATTTTTGTTTAGTTTTGTTTCAAGAGACAGAGTGCGAGCAGGGGAGGGACAGAGATAGGGAGACACAGTAATTTGAAACAGGCTCCGGGCTCTAAGCTGTCAGCACAGAGCCCAACGTGCAGCTTGACCTACGAACCTTGACATCATGACCTGAGTCGAAGTCTGACTGTTTAACCAACCGAGCTGCCCAGGTGCCCCAGCAGCTGAGTATGTTTGAATTGTCTTTGTCCCTTCGTTAGGGTTCAGCAAGAGTGAACTGTTTTTTTTTACTTGTATCTTTTAGTATCACCAAATGTTTATATTTTCCTTTTTGAAGGGTTTCTACTTATATTCTGCATCTGCCTCATATATTTGGAAGGCAGCCCTGAAAGATGCAGCAAGTAGAGATGCCTAATTGCCCACCAAGGGAGGGAAAAAGAGGATTGGCTGGTACGTTTCTTCCCTCTTTTCCTGGGTCTGTTTTCTATGTCCCCTGGGTTGGAGAGAAATAATGACTGTGATTGAGATTTCAGCAGCAGCCTTGTTACACAGTTTCCCAAGGGTCCAAAATCGTTTCACTTTATACCAAAGAAAAATTTAATTTCTTCTTCCTCCATGACTCATAAATCCCTAAGAAAATGTGTATAGGCTGTATAGCACATATATGTTCTTACATGTACACTAAAAACACTAGGATTTATTAGTTTTCATCAAATTTTAAGAATTAGAGAAACCTGAATGCTTCAAATTTGAATCAAGTGGTTCTTTTTACTTTTACCTTCCACTTTTAATTTAGTATGTGTAATCGTACTCCATGTGCGAGGTGTAGGGGCCTCACCTCTGGGAGGAATGCAGACACAAAACCAAGAATGGTGTCTCCCCACCAGGATCTGACCATGCCACAGGAATGATGAGGCATATCACACACATACGAACCGTCTTATAGAGCAGGGTATAAAAATTGATTGTGACTGATAAAAATGAATTCTATATAAGTTTCATTAGGTAAAAATTTTTCTTCAGCTTCTCTGGGGGAAGTTTTTCCAGGAAAAAAACAACTGTTTGGACTAAGCTCTGAGAGGGTGAGCTGTGAAGGTGTAAGGAGAAGGTGCTCCAGGTGATGGAAATAGTATGAGGCATGAAACAGGAACAGAAAGCAAGAGCCGATTTAGTAACATGAAGTCGATCAGTTGGGCCAAAGCACTGGTTTCCTCTGACAAGATAAATGATCAATCTGAGATGACCAGAATATAATGGTCTAAAAAAACAGGTTAAAATACTAAAAGGTCGTGTTTTATGTTACAGGGAACCACTGACGTTAATGCCATAGCAATAAGGCGTTTCAGAGAAAAAACCTGACAGGTATAAAGTAGATCCATTTGGAGAGAGAATAGTCACAGAGGCACAGGAGGCTACGGTGCTAGGCCAGGTTTAATATGACAAAGACGAAGGGCGCCGGGGTGGTTCAGTCAGTTAAGTGTCTGACTTTGGCTCAGGTCACGATCTCATGGTTCGTGGGCTCAAGCCCCGCGTCGGGTTCTGTGTTGACAGCTTAAAGCCTGGAGCCTGCTTCAGATTCTGTGTCTCCTCTCTTCTGCCCCTCCTCAGCTCATACTCTCTCTCTCAAAAATAAATAAATGTAAAAAAAAAACTTAAAAAAAAAAGATGACAAAGATGTGCAGGGCGATACTGGTCTTAACAGATTGCAGAGGGAAAGGTGAATAAGAAGAAACGAGAGCGAGTGCGGATGGCACAGGGCAAGCAGTGCTTGGTACCTGGGGGGAATTCTGAGTAAAACAGTCTGCTCTTGAAGAACTGACATTCTAGTCACACAAATACTTGAAACTTGATTACGACATAATAAGACAAGTGTTAAGTGAGTACATACTAAAGAAGGTGGCTGAGGGAGAGTGTATGTCAGAGTTGCTCAGAGAAATGACATGACTGAAGGAATGGGAAGGAAGGCTTTCCCGGCTTTCCAGACAGGATGCAAAGGCTCAGCATCATGAAAGCGCCTGTCCAGGGATCGGGGTGGTTCAGGAGAACTGTGGTAGAAGGT
>NC_043704.1:8229977-8244103 GCF_006229205.1 Suricata suricatta
CGCCACCAGACAGAAACGGACTCGACTCCAAGTTCGAAAGAACGCGTACCTCACCGGCTTTCGGACACTGACCTGGGACCCACTGTGCCGTCCCCTCCGACCTCCTCGCAAGTAATGCGCTGAGGCCACGGTGGAAGCCTAAGACAACGGCCGGCTGGTCCCAGCTCCGACGAGATACCCAAGCGCCCAGGGCCGCCCTCCCCATCCACGCCATCTTCCCAGGAGCCCCTGAGCACCGTGCTGACCCACAGAGTAGCTCCTAGCGCACAGTAACCAGAGCTGCGCATGCGCCGCTGGCCAGAAACCGGGACTTCCCAAAGCGTTTCGACAGAGGGCGCACTTGCGCAGACTGTAGGCGCGCGGAGAACCCTTACGCAACGGGAGGTGGGGTCTTCGGGGGTGTGTGCTAGTGATGGCTTGGAATGTTTTGCGCACCCTCAGTAGGCGACTTTCTCAAGGGGTAGATCGATGTTCCAGGGCTGGGGGCGCGGAGAGAAGGCGCATTCAACGTTCCTAAATAGGAAACCATCTCATCATCCCGAGGGCACTAGGGAGCGAAAGCTTAAGCTGCCGGGCTGCTTGCATCCAAATCGCCTTCCCACCCCGACAGTTTAAAACCCTGCTGGAAACGCTTCCAGAAGCTGACCTTCACCCTGCTTGTGGAAATACCCGAGGCGGGCGCTTTCGCCGCTCCTTCGCCGCTTTCCAATTCGTTTTTACTCTGTCAGGCTCTTTATATGCCTGACCATTGAATTATTGAATTATTCTGTCCCCTGCCTCACATTACGTGCAAAACTAAATCCCAGTAGACATAGCCTCTCTACGGAAGAATAAAAACAAAGGATTTAAATACACTTCAGGACAGTATTTTGTAGTTTGGGGATAGAAGGGACTTTGATAAACAAGAGATGAAACCCCGAAATAAAGAACAAAATGTATGTGAACTTAAACTCTTTTCATGGTAAAAGACATCTTGAGTCAAGAGTCTAGAAAAACGGATTTTACAGCACAGATAACAAGACATCAATACTTCCATTCAGCCTGCTCCTACTACTAAGGAAAAGAAATCCTATAATCAATAGAGTTAGCCAACAGCTGGGAATAGGCAGTTCATATATAAAGCTGTTCAACTTCACTCATTGAGAAGTGTGAATTTAAAAAAATGTTATTTTCCTCATCTGTCAGCTTGGGAAAAATTAACAGAGCAACTATTGGCAAGGATGGGGCACTGGCACTCCTATGTGGTTGGTAGGAGGGTTAATTGCTAAACTCTTCTGTCAAGTAATTTGTGCACAATTTAAAATAGACATCATTTTCGATGTCCTTGATGTAGTGGCCCCAGTCTGTGACTCTTCTGTAAAAAACAGTTATTAGTTCATAAGGATGCATACTACAAGCTACAGCACAATTTTCATAAATTTTTTTTAAAGTAGGTTCAAGCTCAACACAAGGCTTGAACTCAAAACCCTGAGATCAAGACCTCACCTGAGATCAAGAGTCGGTGGCTTAACCTGTGGCTTAATGACGGAGCCACCCAGGTGCTCCTACAGCACTATTTTTATAAGCAAGCAGAAGAAAAAAAAAATGAAAATCACTAATAGACAAATGGTTGAATAAATTCTATAAGGATTTTTGAATTCTGGCTCTGACACACTTCAAATTAATTCTGGGACCCCAAGCATCAGCAAGTAAGGTCTTGTCTTGGGTTTTTTTGCTACTTAAGGTTACTGTGGGTGGTATAAAATACTTAAGTAAAGCCACTTTACTATGTTGGTCATACATTTTGGAGCAATGATTGCTGCTAGAGGTAAAGGCAAATGTTGGATACAGTGAATCCAGACTATCTTCGGAATCTTGAGAACCTGTTGGAAGATACTGAAAAAGCTGGGTAAATAAAAATGAAATAGATCTTTCTTGGGTGGTGTAGTGCCAGAAACAGATAGCAAGGACAGCTGCTTGACTTCAGGATGCACTCCAAGAGTTGTTGAGCTATTTTTTGAGTTCTTCATTAGGCCTGTTGTAGACTCCCAAGAAACTAAATCACTAAGGTGATAGACAATGCGTGTCACTTCACCATCTTTTAAATCTTAACAATAAGCATTTCTCACTATGGGTTTTGGATCATTGCAGATATTCCCAATCAGTCCTGTCTCTATTCTCTCCCTTATTTTTGTAGATCTTGCATTTTATGTACAGCAACTGAAAACAATCTGACTTGTCTCTACAGTAGGGAAAGCACTGCACAAAAGAGTAGGGAAGCCCCTGGATTGTTTTCTCTATCCGCCCTTATCAGTATAACAAATCAGGACAACCGGTGGCCAGAGTCAAGTAAAGATGCTTTTACCTACAGTGATGGGCTTGAAGTAGATTGTTTCCATACCCACTGTCAATGTTGCCTTGATCATCAGGAGTGAAAGGATATATTGTTCAGGGCCATTTCTCTCTCTGAAATCTGCTCCCTTAGTCCAGGGAGACAAATGAGGTCACCATATAGTAAAATCCTTTACTTCACACCTGGATGATGTTTCCCCTGTCAGATAAGTATACACAGCCCTTGCAATCCCCACTAATAATTGCATCTTTGCAAAATGACAGTCAGATGTCACATTTGTCAGGGGTCATCTCACATCCTTAGAGGAGGGAATGTGATCAGAGATACTTAGAAGTCCTTCAGTTGAAAGAACTACAGATCATAATGTTAACACACAACCACCCTTATAGAGATTCACAACTGACTTTTGCTGATTAATCCATCTCTGGTCATGTCACCAATAGGTAACCTCCTAATGAGAGATGAGTTTATTTTCAACTGTGAAATCTTGTCGGGGCCTGCCAAGTTTTCTGTCTGCCTCAGGCAAGGATTATCACTCCAGTTGAGTGAGCCAGTAAACAAGATTTGCATCTGGAGGCTGGAGATTGCCGTTTCCTGGTCAAAATAACTTTTGGCAACTGTCTTGCTGAGCTAGACTTGAGTGGCCAAGGCACACAAAAGATCAAAATAGTATTCAGTGTTAGTTCTCCATCCCCCAAGATTGCTGAGGCAAAGTCTGGGCGCTTCTTTGATATGCATTTGACTCTGTAGCCTGCCTAGGTCAGCTTGCCTTGTCTTCCCCCCCTGAAGACTATATAAAGAACAGTTCTTTGAATAAATGCTCTCTTTCACCTGATCCTGATCGGAGAACCATGAGTTCTGTCTTTACTCTTTGCGTCTCCCTCTCCTGCCCCCTTTTTCTCTCCCTCCCTCAGGAAAAGGACCAGCGAGGATTCTCCGCCCTGCCAGTCAGGGGGGTAGGAAACAGGTACCCCCGATAGCCTGGGAGGAGCGGCCCGGCCATCGGCCATCGGCCATTGGGTTACAACAATTGGCGCCTCAACGCGGGGCTCAGTAAAGTAAGGGGACCCTGAGCGCGGGTTATGACAAAATCTGGTCAACGTTTTAATCCATACTCAACATATTTTAACACACATTTTAAAAGGTTTACTACATCATGCACAGTATAATGTTGATTGGAATATTTTATAATCCTATAAAAGTACAGAACAGAAAAGTTACATTTTACATTAACCAACACAATTTTAGCAATTGCATTTCACTCTCTTAGATCATTACAAGGGTTTGGGGTGATCTCTGAAAAAACAGCTTAGAAAAATGTCTTACACAATAGTGACTTTGTCCTCGACTGTTCAAGTAAAATCATGCATCATCCAGTTGCAAAATCTTATTGGTAAAATCTTATTGGCAACCTATATACATGAATACCAACCACACTGCACATTTTTAAACCTTGTACCCCCTAAGGCCAGACCAAGATGTTATGAACATTGGCAATCTAGTCATTTCATCTTATACTAGTCAGCAAAGCTATTATTCTCTACTTTTAGGAAAGAATTTGCAAACTTCTAGGAAAGAATACATTCATATTTACAAACACACACAACATGACAAGCAAGGATAAATGGCATTTGAAAAACTGTTATAAAAGGGACTTCCGTGAAGTCATTTCATTTAACAAAAATTAATTCTAAAGAAACTAAAGCTAATTGTAAAGAAATACATAATAAAATCATACATTGCAGAGACCATTAAGTTGGAGTTCATTTTCCTTTTTTATAGAACTATGCTACTTCTGTAAATAAGCATTTTCATTGGTCTGTTCTTTGGTGAGAATAGAGCTCTGACTTCATTGTTAGGTCATGTGAAGTTGCAGTTAACAGGTGCATTCCACGATCAAGAGGAAACGGACAACCTAAAGGAAATCGGCTACCGGCTACTTTTATTCTCAGCGCTGGGAAGGGAGGACTCTTTAGCAGAACATGAAATATTCTCTTTATTTTAAATTGCTCGAAGTGACAGGATGTCTGTCTAAGAGATCTGCTTCTAAGATACACAACTTTTTGTTTTTTCTTCTCTTACAGAAAGTGATTTGCTGTATATGTACAGTCGCTTATACCAGTGGTAACTTTCCAGAGTCAACTTCTTGGACAAATGATGGCATCGAAGAACCATTTTAAAATGGAGAGCAACACTATGTTGCTTGAAACTACCACTGTCAAACAGGAGTCATGTCAAGTTTTTGGTTTACATGCAGTACTTAATAATTAGGGCAAAAATCCTAAAATGTATTCCCCTCCAAGTCCTTATTTGCTTCTACTTATAAAATAACTTTAAGCAAAATGCGTTTTAAAACGCCAGTCGATAACAAATAATGTCAATGCCAATAATGTGGGTGCTAAATAATTTCATATTTGCAAGTACATACATTTTGTAAACTGTTAAGTTTATTTCACCAAAGTAAACAATCAGTAAAAAATAGTTTATAAGAAATGTTCCTCTATGGGATGCTATTTTACCAAAATAGTGTTTTCTTTCTCCTAGGTGCTTCAATCCTTCTGCTATTTATCATCAAGCTTTGAATCAAAACCCCCTTTTTCTCCTTTATAAATGACTTCCCGTTAATTTGAAAGGAGTTCTCATATACACAGTTAATGGGATGGGCCTGTTGGGTCTTTCCATCCGGGATTGAATATGGCTTCATTCTTGGAAGAGACGATTGCAGTCTGCCCTGAAGTAGATTGTTGTGCCTGTTCACTACAACAGGAAGCGGGTGTAACCCTCTGCCCCAGTAACTATAACATCCATCCAGATCCGCATGGCTTCCGGTGATGGCACAACCATGTACTAGATTCTGTCATGCGTCTTGACACTTAAGGTGAGTAATGGATTAGGACTCTAAAAATCAAAAAAGCAAAAGAATGTAAAACAAACACTTGAAGTTATAACATTAAATAACCCAGACATATAGGACTGCTTTCTCCTCTCCAAAAGTTCTCCAATTTATAGAAATCTAAATTGGTATTACTTTTGCTTCAGTACAACCTGTACCCCCACCTCCAGGATCTTTCTCAAGACTATTTTTCTGGCCTTACTGCGCAATTAATCTCACACAGAGAGGTCACCAATTAATCCTCTGGGAAGCTATTTCGTAGCTAAAGCCCCAGCCCGTACCCAGATCATGTATGTAGGCAATAAGTAATGGCTGTTATTCTTAGTCCCACTAAGATCCTTCCCTATAACTAGGTAGTAGATCCTTCTTAGAACCTCAGCAAGTCACTTAGCAGGTCTTCTAGGCCAAAATGTCCAGAATATTTTCTCGCTTCACCTTGACTTTTTCTTCCACAAAAGATCAGCTATACTACTTACTTCTATGTTTACTTTTCTAGAACGATTCTACTTCTGTCAATCTGTGATGTCAGAGCAACAAATCTAAACTGCTTGCAGTTCAAAACACATTTTCCCAGCTTAATTATGCATTCACATCTGAAAATCAGTTTTTTACCTTATTACCAATCTTAAGGTGATCATAATACATTTCTTCAATGGCTTGGAAGTATATCACTCCTTTTAATTTAGCTTCATGCTTGTCTGCAATAATAGTTAAATACTTTATCACCAATGATGAACTGGGAAGGTAGTAATTTCAGTTTAACTATTACAATACTTATCTAGTATTTAAGTTACTCAAGATTAATTCAGATAATTTAGGTGAAGGCATTACCCCAGTTCTATATTGAAAACAAACAAACATAATCAGCCCAAACCTCAGGGACTAATTGATTTTGCCCAAAGCTCTCTAGCAAATCTGAGGCAAAAAGAACTCAGAACTACTGACAGTCAAGTTAGCACACAAAGTATAAACACCGCTGAGACCAATACTGATTATCTCTCCATGTTCTCCAAAAACGTGGTTGTAATGGAAATGTTAATATGTAGAGCTGTTGTAATGAGATTTGGTTTATAAAGAAGGGTGTTTTTTGACCTAACTTAAAATAATATCCTACTTCTATTTCTACTTATTAATATTCTACTTATATTGCTATGAATTTCTTGTCCAGCTTGCTTTTTTCCCTGTTCCCAGTAGAGCTTCACATCAATAATTTAATGCACTTTCAATGCAGCATGTTCCAATTTGTTTCCAAGATTTCATCAAATTTTCTATAAAAACCAAACAAAAACATAAAACCAAACAAAAACAACAAATCACCAAACAAACGGCAGCACTCTATGATCCAACAAGTTCTTGAAACAGTTTGTAATTTAAACACAGAGCAGATCATAAGTGCATGTGAGCAGAGGGAAGAGTTTTAAAAGCACGGACGAAGCTGCAAACAGAGAGACCCTGTATTGTGCCCTGTTGGTGGAAGTACAAATCTGGAAGCTCCCTTTGGAAGGCAGTTGGGGAAAACAAACCAATTAAAAATGCAAAAAATCCTCTTTCTAAAGCTTTCCACTCCTAAACCTTTATTGTAGATGAGCTACTCATGCACATGCGCATAGATTTGTGTTTGTTATAACAGAAGGCAGCATCAAATCTGCTTGAACTCTAACAGGGGATTGATCCAGTTATGGACAGGTCATATAGTGGAATCCTCACAGCCACTGGAAAGACTAGATGGATCTGCATGTGCTCTGCAGAGAAAAACCTTGACATACTGTTATGCGACAAAAGTTATGAACAGAGTGAATAATTTGGTCTCAACAGCATATCTTTTAAGTTTCTTTCTTTCTTTTGAGAAAGACAAACAAAGAAGGGGAGAGAGAGAGGATCCCAATCAGGCTCCGTGCTGTCAACCCAGAGCACGGTGTGGGGCTTGAACCCATGAACCGTGAGATCATGACCTGGGCTGAAATCAAGAATCAGATGCTTAACTGAGCCACCCAGGTGGCCCTGGTCTTAACTGTATTAAAGAAGAAGGAATACATATTTACATATGCACACACACACACTGAAATACACATATAAATATCCATATATATGAAACAACATACGTATATTCATATATATCCACATATATGAAAATGCACATGTATATGTCCATATGTATGCTCATATGTACATTTTCATAATTATATGAATAAAGAAAATCCGAAAAGATATTTCAGACTTAACACTAGGAAAAATTCAGAACTTTTGTGATGCAAAAGAGACTTATTTTTATTATGTAGACTTTTTTTAAGTCTATTAATTTTTATTTGAGAGAAAGAGAAAGAGAAAGAGAGAGAGAACTCTCTTTGAGCAAAAGAGAGAGGAGACAAAATCTCATGCAGGCTCCGTGTCATCAGTGCAGAAACCCACATTTTTGTTTTACTTTTAACTTTTTTACCCATGAATGTCCCTTTTTCCAAACAACAACAAGGAAAAGCTAGTCTGAAAAACAGCAGCCCTGAGAGGTTCAGTGGAGAAATATAAAGCTATTAAATTACATTTAACTCAGCATTTCCCTAACTTATTTGATCATGTTTGAGCATGGACCGTATTTGTATGTTTCGTTTTTTTGTTTGTTTGTTTTACTCTTCCTTGGGAAGCACCGTTTTAACTACTGCCACAGTGAGTGGGTTTCAGTCAGTTTCCGTGAAAGAGGTCCGTGTCATCTCTCAAATATTCACTGGGAAAGATACTGCAGGATTATCAGGAATACAATAATGGTTTATTTTCTGAAAGCAGATGTAAAATAAAATCTGGAGCTGAAAGTAAATCTTATCAGTGTTTCAGGGAGGCAGAAAACTGGGGAACGAAGGTCTTTTGTTTGTAGGGCTCCTCTTCTCTTCATATCTGAGAAAGAACTCTCAAAAACGCTGGCCTCACAAGGACATTGTGAACTAAGATAATCAATAATGCTATTGTCAATGACCCGATAAGGTTATTCGTTCCTTTCAGTAGCAGTATCCCATCAATTTTCAGATATATTTTCTGTGTCTCAGTGTCTTTAGAGACTCTTCTAAGGTTACCCAGGGACCACGCACGGAGGCCAGGGGACGATCAGCGCAGAGACCGAAGACTCTCGCTGTCAGCACTCATGTTTACATCTCCTTCAAACCCACGGCGCCCATTTCCCTCAGGACGAGCTGAAGGGGTGGGGTGGCCCCTGTGGGGTCAAGTCCAGGCCTGAACTGCAATCTGCATGACTTCCTGTGGACTGATCTATTGCTGCACTTGGTGATGTTTGGGGAAAGAGTAGGGGTGGAGGTCACGGGAGTGGACAAGCTAACAATTGCTCTAAACAGAGCCAAATGGGCAGTGTCTGTCAAATTAGGACTCACTGGTCAGTTATATAACATGTAAATATTAAAAAGCTGAATGAAGAGCACCTGGGTGGCTCAGTAGATTAGGCATCAGACTTCGGCTCAGGTCATGATCTCACAGTCCGTGAATTTGAGCCCTGTGTTGGGCTCTGTGCTGACAGCTCAGAGCCTGGCGCCTGCATGGGATTCTGTGTCTCCCTCTTTCTCTGCCTTTCTCCTGCTGGCATTCTATGTCTCTCTCTCTCAAAAATAAACATTAAAAAAAAAAAAAAAGCTGAATGAAACATATTTCTTGCCTGTTTTACATGGTACAGTTCTGAGTAATTGTTCATCTATCAAAAGGCTTTGGGTCCTTAAAGAGAAAAAAAAAAAACAAAAAACGATCGCCAAGAAGTTTATGTTTGGAAAAATGCATGCATGTGGTCATTAGGAGCACAGGTTCTGAATTGGGTCAGGAGGAAGGGGCACTGAGCAGCTGACCTGCCTGACAGAGGAAAGAGTGAAATAAGGCTCTTAGAGAACAGAAGCAGAGAAGAAAAGTGAAGGTGTTTTGTCTGAAGTTAATCCAAATTTTATTTTTGGAAAATTCTGGGTGAGGTTGTCTTGAAGACTAGCCCAGGACAAAGTTTTGTTTATGGATTTTGCAGAACTAAATTGGCATTTCTCATTAAACTGGCATCTTTTCTATTATACTAACCGAAGAGAACATCTTTGGATTTTCCTAGAACCCAAGATCAGAAAGTCCAAGAGAGGCAAGCAGGGAACTCGGGGGTGGGGGTAGGGGGATAGATTTAGGCCGTTCACTTGGGGGGCCACTAGGACATTAACTGCATTAACTGGGACCCACCAAAGAGCCCCTAACTGAAAAGGACACACCCCTGGGCCCTCCTCACCCCAATTCTGGGGCCCCACAGCCAGACTTTCCTTTTTTCCCACATGCTTCTTAGTTTCTCATACTTCCCTTCCTAAACATATCCTGATCTCACACTATAAGATCAAATGATTAGACAGTTATTTCTTATTACATTGATTTAACAGTTTTTGACAATGCTCATAAATGCTGATACAGTCACCAGGAAGCAGGTCTCTTCGTGATACTATTCCTTCGTTGCTTAAGAGAGCAGAACTACATTTGTGCTGACAATAGACATGTTTCCTATGTGACCCAGGAGTAAATAGGAGACTTCTTTTTCTTTCTTTTTTTTTTTTTTTAGAGAGAGGGATGGGGGAGAGGCAGAGAAAGAGAGAGAGAGAGAGAGAGAGAGAGAGAGAGAGAGAGCGCAAGCACCTAAGCAGACTCCACGTTCAGCTCAGAGGCAAATCAGGGCTCCGATCTCATGACCATAAGATCATGATCTGAGCTGAAATCAAGAGTTGGACACTTAACAGACTGAGCCACCCAAGTGCCCTGAGACTTCTTTTTTCTTTTTTAATGTTTATTTATTTTGAAAGAGAGACAGACAGAGTGGGAGTGGGGGAGGGGCAAAGAGCAAGAGGGAGACACAGAATGGGAATCAGGCTCCAGGCTCTGAGCTGGCAGCACAAACCTTGAGAACATGACCTGAGCTAAAGTCAGATGCTTGACAAACTGAGCCACCCAGGCACCCCAAGACTTCCTAATAAGCACAGCAGTTACATAAATAGTCCTGTATTTTTTTGAAGACTCAGGTGGGTATGTTTCTTACAATCTATCATTCAAAAAATCCAAAATATTTCAGTCAATAAATAGTTTTTCACTTATTCACTGAGGAACTTTACCCTCTGCTTCAAAACCATTCTAATTTATTAACTCTAGCCGAATGTCTGTCAGCTAAGGCTGCCTAATTGTGTGTGACTTATTTAGGGCGTATGACCAAGAATAAATAAACAGAAACCTTTTTCTGGCTTTGTGGTTTAAAAGTCAATAGTTTGGTCTAAAGGGATAAGTTCCATTTAATATTTATTTCAACTTTAGGTTATTTCAGAATTAGAACATACTAATTCACACTTTTTAAATAATATATACTTATTTTTTCTAGAGAGGAAATCATACATATCATGGGGACTAGGCAACCTTAATAGAAGGTAATATAGGGGCGCCTGGGTGGCTCAGTCGGTTAAGCCTCTGACTTCAGCTCAGGTCAGATCTCACATTCGTGGGTTTGAGCCCCACATCAGGCTCTGTGCTGACAGCTCAGAGCCTGGAGCCTGCTTCCGGTTCGGTGTCTCCTTCTCTCTTTGCCCCTCCCTCTCTCATACTCTGTCTCTCTCTGTATCAAAAATAAATAAAACATTAAAAAAATTTAAAAAAATAGAAGATAATATATATCTACAAAGCTAATATTGTCCTTAATTCTATTAGTTACCAATCAACCTATTTATACTGACTTCTGTTACCTTTATGCTTAAACAGGGAGTTCCAGATTTGAATCCGTCACTAAAGAGTGTTTCATCACTCACCTGCCTAATAAGAGAATGTGCACTTTTTCCGATCAAACACAAACCATCGTTTTTTCCAAGTTGTAATTTTTCCACCCATTTTGATAAGGAACCCTCGGCAGGTCTTCTCTGTGATTGATACGCGATAACAGGTATCGATATTGTGGCCAGCAGTTTCCACGTGGCTTCGCAAATCAAAGTCTTCCTTCCAGACAGGCAGATAGCGTGTCAAAGGTCGGGCCTGGAGAAACACCGACTTGGGTCATATATAGCTAAGGATTTATTTTGCTTAAGGTCACAGTAGTTTAGGAGGGGACTTGAACTGGAAAGCCTAAGCATTAAGGTGTTCATGTGATCATGAGAACTTAAGATATACATTATTCTTTGGAGTTCAAAAAATGCATAGTATTTCAAGAAGGTGGCTACAGTATGCGGGGACGGGGGAGGGGATGGATAAACTCGGGTGTATAGGTTCCAGTCCTTGAGAAAGGCAGATGACAAAATGGAACAATGTCATGAACTTCAGCTTTCCAAGAGGTACACAGCACTTCAGAACACAGGGAAATGAGGCATGAAGTTCCCTGGGCTTCTCCCGATCACAACCTAGCATTAGTTCTTAAATAATCTCAGAGAAGACATGACTATTGAATATCATTCACAACTCAAGCCTGCTGGAGAGCCGCTGGGCCATGGGTAACAACACATCCTCCATCTTCTCGCCTGGATATACCTACAACTCAAAGGGGTTTGCCAGGTCCCCCAACCCAGGAAGCATTCACTCTGAGATTAGTGGCTAGTGAATTCCAGGTAAAATGAATTTACAGGTTGTTGTAGCAAATGGTTAGCCAGTGAGCCTTCATAGGGGCCTATTATACGTGTGTTTGGAACTAATGTCTCACAGGTACCAAAGCATTTATGTACATGTCTGTGTGTATATGTGGACACTAAAACTGGCCCATCTAATATGAAATCCAGATAAAATTCCTACTCAGGAGGAAAAAAAACCCACCATGCTTTATTTACTTGGAAAAGTATGTTTATAAGAATCGAAAAAAAGGCACCACTTCACAGGAAGTATTTTTACTAATATCAACAGAGAGCTTCAAATAAATAGAATAATTATCCTGCAAAATTTCTTTTAAAAACAATACTATTTTGAGCTCATTTTTTAAGGTACCATCTAAGCTCTACGTAAACTCCAGATTTTTATCAGGACTTAAGCATATTATTTCTGTCGACACTTAATACAGTCTGGTCCGTTGCAAGCTTTGCTTTAAGACATATACTGAAAGTGGGCACTGGCTATTAGAAACGTCAGACTGTTCAATAGGGTTTGTCCACTTCTATCTCGTTTGAACTTTGGGTCACATGATTTGTCATTTACATACCTTTTCCCTGATTATTAGCCTATGCCGTGTCAAGTGAGGCCAGAGGAATTTGGGCAGCTTGCAAGAAAACAGATGCGGCTGTCTTGCCGGTTTCCCGTTGAGCTGATGCCGCAGAAAATGGCACTGAATGTCATTTTTTCCCCCTAATTAAGGTAAAATACAGACGCAGAAAAAATGTCCAGGGCAAGTTAATAAGATCTTAGCTGCAACGAAGACTACCCGAACACGAAAACCACAACTTTGCTGACACTATCGTGATAGAGCGATGTCCTTCATATGACCAGTAGGAATATAGGTTCATCCAGAGAGAGTCAGTGCAAACAGCAGAGGAGAAGAAGTATCATACTGGTAACGAGAAAAGATGTTACACATTCAAGCCAAGTAAAGAGATTAATCTTCTCCCATCTCTTAAGGAGGAAAGGCAGAGAGAACAGATCCTGAATGGAACTGGGATCAGCAACTGAGAACAACAGCTCCTCCGGATACTGTCTGTCCATCTCTGAATTTCAGAGATGGCAGCCTGGTGCCTTGTTAAGTAATTTAATTTTAATTTATTTATTCCTTAAATATATATTTTTTTATTTTTTAAAGTTTATTTATTTATTTTGAGAGAGAGAGGGAGAGGCAGACAGAGAGAGAGAACCTCAAGGAGCCTCTGCGCTGTCAGTGCAGAGCCTGACACGGGGCTCAAACTCACAAACTGTGAGATCGTGACCTGAGCCGAAATCAAGAGAAGAGTCAGATGCTTTGTTAAGCCATTTTAAAGGGTTAAATTTTTCTGCAAAAATAAGAGGATTTCATGCCTTGGTTCACCAGGAGCCCAGATGACTGTTCTTCATAGAATTTTTTTAATGTATTTTTGAGAGAGAGAGAGAGAGACAGACAGAATGTGAGTGGGAGAGAGGTAGAGAGAGAGGGAGACAAAGAATCTGAAGCAGGCTCCAGGCTCTGAGCTGTCAGCAGAGAGCTGGACGTGAGGCTCCACAGGAGGCTCGAACTCACAAACCCTGAGATCATGACCTGAGCCCAACTCAGCTGCTTGACTGACTGAGCCACTCAAGCATGTCATGGTCTTCGTAGAATTTCTATTAAAAAATATTTCAACAATATTTCTTAGAAAATTAGCCAAAAATGAGGTTCAGGCTCTTAAACACATTATCTTACTAAAAGTGTTTCTTTACATTTTAATGGACTGTGACTTTTAAGAAATTAAAAAAATTTTTCAAATGTACTCAATCAAAGGTACTAATAAACATTCCTACTCAAGATCATTTGATAAAAGACTGAATATTTTTTTAAGGTTTGGAGACACTACTTAATTTTAGAAATGATGAAACATACGCTTCAGTATGCACATGGAACTTAGCAGCAAGGCCAAGTTTAGGAAGAAGAGCTATTTAGGAACTACTCACTCCCTTAGCACCAGTGTCCATTCTCAGACACAGACGGTGACAAGGAATATGACGGCCCCTCTGGCCCTTCAGAGATCATTGGCTCAACTGGACTCCAGATCCCCTCTGACTTTCTGTGGAGGCCAGCTCATCTCCTTCCCTGGCATCTTCCTGACTTATGTCAGCCAGCTCTGCCAGGACTGTGGGCGCCCAGGGACAGCCCTGTGAAGGGCGCACCAGCAGACCAGGAGCTGAAGGGACCAGTCCGCAGGGGACCTTGGATAAACTGCAAATTTGGTGCCAGTTGACACAGGTTTTTACCAGTGACTCCTTACAAAATAGGCAAGA
>NC_043704.1:8244203-8246983 GCF_006229205.1 Suricata suricatta
CTCAGAACAGCAGCAGCCCGGTGGTGTAAGTGGTCTGTGTAGTAATTGCCCAGCAAGGCTCCAGCAGAGAAAAAAGCTTTCTGCCTTGATACCAAAGGATCAGCAGGGGCTTTGAGCAGATGTGTACGCTTGTCAGGACCCTCATCTTCCAGAGTGGGGTGTTTTCATTCACTTACCCTGCTGTGTGTAATGCACAAATTTCCTTTAAACCTATCATTTCGTGTAATTTAGATTGCAGCTTGTTGGATTTCCCCTCGTCCCTTTTCCCTTTGCTCTGTCAGAGTACCAGGCTTAGTCTTTTATTACAGGACAGGGGAAAAACCCTTGTTCCTGAGGGGACCTAGCTGAGGAGCTTCCTTGGATCTCGACCATTCTGCAGTTTGTCAAATGAATCTTAAAATAACTTATCCTGTGAAAAATGTAAGCTAGGTGACAATGAAGGTGTTTTTTTTTAAGTCCCCACGCTGAATTTCATAAAGATGTCCCACAGAGCAATGTGAAAAGAGCTGTCACATAAACGTGAACAAGAAGTGAGCTGCCGGCTAGTCTAGTGCGTTCAATGTGCAGACCCACTGCTTGCCAACCGTAAGGTGGGAAAATGAGAACCTGAACCTGCATGAAGGGAAGGAATTTCTCCAGCAACTTCACAAAATTCTCACATGAGCCAGAAATAAATAAATGACCTCCCTCAGGTTTGGGTTGACTTGCTTTTTGCAAATATGATGCGTTAAACCCAGAAGCACATTTTCTGCTTAATTATAGTAAGTACAAAAGAAACATATCTTATTTCTTTGCAATGATTAATAATCCCCGTTAAAATAGGGTCATATATTCCATTAGTGAACTGTTACTAAGTTGGAATCATGCGATTCCTAAGGCTCATCTGACCCACCTTCCTAAATTTGCAAATGGAGCAACCGACCTCCAGTGTGAATTTACAACGTGAAGTTCACACAAGTAATCAGAGCAGAACCAGCACTGGGATTGAAAGCTCTGAGCTGAGGAACTACAAAGAAAATATTTCCTCAACTGAGAGAAGGTTACAAGGCCCTCGTGTGTCCCTACATAGAAATTATTCATGTCTTTACAAAATACAAAGTCACTTCAATCTCACCTTCAAGTTCCTGCATTGGGATGAGGGCAGGCACTTAGCACTAAAAACACACCCTGTGATCACAATGTTTTCAGAAGTGAATACGCAGTGCATTTGACTTATTTCATCACTACGGATATGGAAGCAACGATATCCCTAGAGCCGCTTTGTGTGGATTCTGGATGAACAGACCTGGAATTCTGTCCCAGGCCCCTTGCGATCTCTGCAGCCCTGAACTAGTTGCCAAACCAGTCTGTGCCTCAGTTCCTCATCTGTAGAATGCTGGTACTCACTGCCCTGCAGGACTGTGGCAGAGATGGGAATGTTGCAGGATGTTTTACCTCAATCCCCAGGGTTCGTTGTCTCGTCTCCTAACTCGAAGAATAAAGAAAGAGGTGGACACAAAATGAGCAGCAGGCAAAAGTTTATTAGAATAGGAGATTAGAAAGTAAGAGTATTAGGAAAGCTCTGTTTACGGGAGAGGGGACATTCGAAAGTGAGTGCCCACCGATGATAGACAAGGGTCCCTGTTTTATAAGGTTCTGGTCGCCACCCTCCTTCCCTTCCCTCTGGTTCCTCCTCAGGTCCGACCCTTATTGGCCTGATAACTCTAGGTGCTGGGTTGTCCATTCCTGATTGGCTCGTTTCCATTGTATGAGGGGTGGTCTCTGGCCACATCATTCCTTGTGGGTCGTATGTCTTATGGTCTACTTATTTTTAGTTAGGTCTTTTGTCAAATTCCTGAGGAAACCTGATGGGAAGTAGGTGGTCTGTGTTACATTCTTAAGAGGAACCTTATGCCCGAGGGGGTTTGCTGTGGTCAGACACTCCCAGCATTTTTCCAAAATATGTGTTTTTCCTCACCTAGGGACCTCAGGTCCTATCCTTTCCCTCTCCACCTACTGAATCCTGTCTTTTCCTACCATAAAATGAGATCCTGTAAGCACAGTGCCCAGCTGGATGCTTCGGTACGTAATAAGCACTCAGTAGATTGAAGTAGTCGTTATTTTCAGATGTGAGCCCTTACCAGGGGTCTCCTGTGAGTACATGATGAAGGTACGGAATGCAAACACTGGGGAGGCCGACAGACCGTCTTTGGGATGCTTTCAGCTCTTGGATAAAGAGGTTTGCCTGAAAGAGGTTCGCATAAGCCAGGGGCAGAGGGAAAGCAGAGATAGTTTTGAAAGAGATAGGTACTCAATATATGGTTCGTCCAAAATAAATTCTTTCTTCAGATGGGGAAATTTAAATGGAACTCGGCCAACTTGTTTTCCCATGGGTAGAATTTATTTCAGAGATACCTGTTCCCTGACACCGAGGGTCCCACAATCAAAGAAAAAGCTTCTACTATGAAAAAATATCTGAAAATCTGGTTTATTTATGTCATTGACCCAATTCTTTTCGAAGTCTTTATTTAGTGAGCAGGTAACTATATTAAAACCAATAAGAGCAGAGGTGAAAAACAAGACTTGAATGAATTCATCCTTTGATGTTAATTTGGCTTAACTGTGTATTTGATGACACAAGCTGTCTCAGCCTAAGTGTTGAGCAGAATTGCAGTAAATCAAGTCCTTTGGCCCCAGGGAGCAAAGTTTCCCTCCTCCCCCCAGTAATTCTCATAGCCATCCTTTCTCCGCATGAGAGGGAGACATCATTACGTACAATACAAGGAGACTTGACCTTTGTT
>NC_043704.1:8247083-8248155 GCF_006229205.1 Suricata suricatta
TTTGTTAGTGGAAGTGCAGTGTCTGGCGATCCACGCGCTTACTGGAGAATTGAAAGAAATAACCCAGTTGTGTGTGAGCCAGGAAGGCGGTGGGTTGAAGGAACACATCACCTATGCGTTGGTCCTCGATCTTTTTTGTCCTTACATCATTGGGGAAAAGGAAAGGAAAGATTGGGCTGGCCTCTGTTTTCCAAATGCTTATTCTAGATACCATTATCCCTGGGAGGTTTCTATAGGTCACCGCACTCCAAGAACAGATCAAAGGCTGCTGCGTGTTTGCAAGCCTCCCCTCTGGGGTCATTCGTCTTTTCCGGGAATCCGGTGCAAATGCACGCAGGAAGCCAAGGCATGTATTATTTATGGGAAGCTCATCAAGCTCACCTGTGGCTGTGGGGGAACATGACGGAAGCCCGGGATCCCCAGCACTGAGACACCAGGCTCAGCGGCGCCGCGCAGCGGGAGGCTGCGCGCTCAGCTCTAGAATGCTCTCCTCTGCACAATGGCGGTGCTCTTCTGGGCGATGCAAGCTTGAGCTGGACCCGCCTCGTGGTCATGAATCTTTGACCAACTAAGGGAAGGTATTCCCTGCCTCTCACTTCAAAGTCTCCACAATTTGTGTGGATTAACTGAACAACATGTTGTGTGGCTGCTCTCGTGACCTCAGAAGCACTTGTGAAACTCGCCCTTCCTCATGTTTGTCTCCTTTCCTCCATTGTGCTTCTGTGTCTTGATACATTGTCTTTCTCCTTAGAATGGCCCTAAAATCTATACATCTTGCTTTTATGGATGCTTAATCTTGCTAGCCCTGGGGTGGGGTTTAATTCCAGCACACTGAGAAAAAGACTTCTCATAAAGGGATCTCTCTGAAGTCCATCTCAATCAGACAGAAGCCTCCTCATGCTTTCCCACCTTCTCCCCCTTTCACGTGCCACCACCCCCACTCCCCGGCCAGGTCGCCCCTGCCTGCAGACTCTGGCCCAGGCACGGGTGAGACGAGGCCAGGAGGGACAGTCCGGCGAAGGGCAGCCCTGCCGTGACCAGCCGGAAGAGGGCTGGACAGAGACACAGTTTG
>NC_043704.1:8248255-8253531 GCF_006229205.1 Suricata suricatta
AATAAACCGTAACTGTGAGTGTAACCATTTCCAGTGAGTTGTCAGTCCTTCTAGCAAATTATCTAGTAAAACTAAGGGTGATCTTGAGAACCTCAAAACTGACAACTGGTGTCAGAGTGAGGGAAGACTTGTGGGCTGTGTTTCTTCTAACCTTCAGCTTATGAGGTAGATATTGTAATTCTTTCCATTTTACAAATGGGAAAATTAAAGGTCAGCGAGATTAAACTTTTTATTCAAGGTAGCAGAACTAGTAATTAGGATTTGATCCCAAGTATGCTAAAACAGAACCCCTCTGAACTACTCTGAACTACTTCTTTACCCTGTTTCTCATGTGTATAAAAACTAGAAATAGAAGATAAGAAATATTAAGAAGAGACAGAAAAATGAACATGTGTCTTTAGATGATGAAAATGTTTAGGGCATCTTTTATAGAAAACATCTTGTGTTATGGATCAGGTATTTTAGCTCTGTGAATATTGAGATGTGATATAAGCAAATTGTAATTTTGCGTGTTAAAGCAGGTCTGTGGCCTGAGCTTAGAACATTCTCATTTGCAAAGTTATATATAAGAAATGGGTCTTGCGGTTATGGAATATAGCAAAAGAGTTGCTTAAAAAAAACAGAAAACCCTCACAGTCCTTGGGAATGAATTCACTGCCCCTGCTTTTTCATTTTGATTACCTGTATGCGGCCCAGGTCACAGTCATTTGCCTGTGAGCTCACCTGACTCCACCGAGCAGATTGACTGCTTTTCTCATTGTGCTCCCACAGCCTGTTGTCCACATTTGATGAAACTGGGACATTGTGTGGCAGTTATCTCTGTATCTGTCACCGCCATCTGATTGTGAGGTTTTGAGGGTGGGAGGATGTCTAGCCCCGCCCATAACCGTACAGTTCCCACGTTTCTGGCATACAGTAGGCACTGAATACATGTATGTAGAATAGATGCAGGCACGATTGCTTGAATGAACCCATGGGAGAGTTGCCTAAGCCAGGTAAGCCTCAGTCCTCTGACCCTTCCCCAAACTTGTCTTTGGTCCATCCATCTTCCTTAAACAGGCAGGGCTCACTGTCTGCACCTCCTGACCCCAGCACCTGCATACCCTGTTCCATTTACCTCCATCTGTCCCTATAGCTTGAGTGATTTGTGTCAACAAAGAGGAATATGTCAGGAAAAACACAGGACAAAAACAAACCACAAAGGATGACTAAAGGAGGAGCTATACTAAAACACGACATTGACCAATTTAGAAGGGAAAGTCCCAGAGAGTTGATTTCCTGCAACTCACGCCTGTGTACAGTATTTTCTAATAACATTTCCTTGGGGTCTCCCATGTCACACACTTGAATTAGGTCCTTGGGGGAAATTCGGCATTTGTAGAGAACTTGACTCCATGCTGACAAGTGCAGAAAGACTAAGGCATCTCCAGGATATACAGAATCAAGTCAACATGAGTCCCAGGCTGGAGACCAGGGGACCATTTAGCAGACTCCTAAACCATGGAATAACATCTTTAAACCTTGTTGGCCCAAAGTGATAAACTTCACCCATCTGACTGTATTATTTTCCATAGGACATGTGGTAGAGTACTAATAATAACTCTCAAACTGCCTGCGAAATCTGAAGGGCCATGTGGCCAATTTAATTTTTAATCAGATGCCTACTGAATTCGGAATTATTCACAATGCACCCAAGAATCTGGGGAAGGCAGAACATTGGAAAGCAGAGGACGCTGATCAACTTCTTTTCCGGTGCTGAGAAGCCAAGAGGCATCCCACTGTCTGAGAACCAATATAAGCCTGGGAATCCAGAGCTACTCCTGGTCTACCCCTACCTGGTTGGATGAGCTAGATAGTGGAGTAAATCAGAGCTTTTCATGGTACTTTTCAGACCTGGAATGTTGTCAAAGGAGGCATTTATATGCCAATCAGGGCTTCTTTTGTTAAAGGTCTGTCCCCACTTCGGGCCTTGAGGAAGAAGTCCTGTGGGACACCAAGCCTCAGAGGGGCTCTGCGGGGCACTATGAGAATTCAACTGCCTTAGATATTCTCTGAATGGGCCCGGACCGCCTAGGGTTTATGTGAGTCAAAGGGGTTTCAATTCCATGCATGGGAGGCACTTTAAAGCCCTCTACAAGGAGATGGGTATCTATTTTCTTCTGAAGGACTCTTCCTCAGATAATTTGGTAGACTCTGATCCCCACCCCAAAGTAAGAGATTGTATGGATAATTCATTAATAAGGAGATTCTTTCTCTATTTTGCTAATTATCACTCTGCTTTGTCTCTGGACAGATGGCATCGTCCGTGGTAAAGTAATACCTCACAAAGGGCGCTCGATCATCCCCTGCGAAGCTTCTCAGTTCTAAGATCATCACATTCTCTTCAACAACTTTTCAGTTCTTGACACGAAAATAAGAATAATACAAAGGTTTGGGGGGAGGAAATGTTTAAGGTAGAAGAATAAGCTGTATTAAACCAAATATTCTACTACAAAACTCTCCTGCTTTCATGAAGCCTTTTGGTGTAATCCTAGATTTGAGTGTGTGACATACATGGGATTGGATGATGTGGGAAAGTTACCAAGGTTTCCATTTCACAGCTGGTTTGTGCTGGAGTGCACAGAGCTAACCTCGACTGCCACCCCCAGGCTACCAATATAGCTGAAGAAATCATTAAACAACACACGATAGAATTCATGCAGAACAAGCGAATGCTAGATGAGCTTCTGAGGGTCACTCATCTGGCACTACAAGTTCAGGACAGAGTTCCCGAACAAAATAAAATTAAAATATATTAAGGCACTAATTTCAAACTCAAATCATCTTATATTAGATATACTAGTAGCTGTGGGTGGGGGTATGGGGTTGGGCAAATTGTGAAACGCAAGATGGAGCTGTGCAATAATTTCCACTGGGTGCTGTCCGTGCCCTTCTCCAATTCTGGTAAGTCCCACAGGTCCCTCGACCTCAGCATGCCCCAAACTAAGCACACCTGCTTCCCTCCACCACCCCTAACCTGCTCCTTCTCCTCTGTCCCTATTTTCACCCTCCAATGAATTGCCAAGTCCTGTGGATACTTCCTCCAGTATGTCTCTGGTGTCTTCCCTTTTCCTTCATGCACACTGTCACTGTCCTTCTCAGGTCCGCATCTCCTCCCACTTAGATGGCCTCCTCAACAACCTCACTGGTCTTGTTGGCGACAGTACTCCCAATGCCAATACACTTCATGGACTGCGGCCAGAGTGGTCGTTCCAAAGCATTCACCTGCTTAACATGACCCTCACGGCTGTTGGGAGAAAGTCCAGTGACTTTAACATGACTTATTAGACCTCCCGGTGTCTTGCCACCTTATTCCTTGTCCCTCTCCTCCTTGCAACTGACAGTAAGTACAACTAGTGTGAACGATTCTGGGGTGTTTAGTGGGGCACTTTCTCTCTTGGAAGTCTTCGCCCATATTGCTTCCTCTCCTAGAACATTTATCCTTACTCCTCAAATCCTAGTGGCTAATTTCTGTGCATTCTTCCAACCGAGGTTGACTCAACGCTTCCTTCAGGAGGTCTTCCTGGACTCCCCGGTCATGCTAAGTGCTTGTTACATGCTTCTTCCAGCAGTAACTTCTACCTCCCCAGTCATGCTACATAGTATATCATAGTATATTGGGTTAGAACTACTTGAGGTTTTGTTCTGTTTTGTTTTTAGGAGAGCAGTGACTCATCACATCCCATATAACTCCTGGATTAAACGTCCATTTCTCCAACTAGAGTAGAAGCTCTTTGCAGGCAGGAGCGCGGTGTGTAATGATCATCACTGAACCACCAGTATGTAGGAGAGGGCCTGGCATGTGAGAGGAAATCAATATATTTGTATTAAATAGAATGAAAGAAACAAGTTTCTCATGTTACTCTTCAGCATTCCCAATAACTGATGTGTCATTTTGTTTCTATTCACCCATGTGAGGGTATTTGAGGGCTTTCCATCTATTCCTGACCAAGTCTTTCGATGGCTGCTTTTTGCCCTGGGATAATGTTTAAAGTTTAATCTTAGCATGGCACATCTGGCTCATTAACCTACTGTCCCTGCCTCATCTCTGTTCCCTTGTTTAAATGAAATCTATGTTCTGACCACACCAGACTGCTTGGGTTTCCTCAAGGTCACGCGAATCTCTCACTCCATGGTACCTCTGCATCGTGACAACCCTCCCCCTTCCTGTAACACCTGGCTATTTACTACATGCCCTTTATGATTCCAAGAAGGTCATCCCTGGAAAGCCCAAAGGAGGAGGCTTCCTACCTCCCACCAGCAACGGAAGTAGGGACTGGCTTTCTGAGTGGTACAGTACCCATGCATTCTTCTGCCCCGTGTTTGCATTTTACTTTCTTCTAAGAGCATAACTTCACGAAGGGCAGGGAGAAGATTCTTCTGCCTTCCACATTCACCTCATCTAATGTAGTACCTGGCACAAAAGGCGCTCAATGAATATTCTTTGAACACATGATTTGCCTTGAAATGAATACATTTTTTTCAAATATAGGCAATGAAAACCACAAGAAGCAAAAGGGGTAGATAAGCACCTGCAATTTTTTCCAGCCATATTGACACAATGTGCTCATGCATTCCTTATGAAGATCCATGCGGGCACCTCCTGCCAGGTCCATGCCCTGACCTCCAGCCCAGGGACAAAGGAGGGTGCTGTCTTCACCTTTATCTCTGGCAGTTTTTCATCTATTTCAATTATACTTTCTAAGAATATTGCTTCCAGTAAAGAAGCCTTCAAATCATACATGTTCATAAAATATTCATCTCAATCTGACAGAGTCTAGGAATTGTCCAGTTAGGCCATCGCTGCTGTCTGCTGCGCGCTCCAGGACGTCAGCTTTACAGGGTACAAATAAACGCTTCCTCTTTCTTCCTTTATTTCGCTATTGCCGGGTCTTTACAGAGAAAACAAAATAGTGACAGGACGTTCTCTGGAAAAAAAAATAAAATAATGCCTTATAGCCAATAGTTCTAGAATAATTGGAAAGGAAAAAACAACAACACCTGTTACTCTCTTAGAAAATCCCAGCTGCTCAGTAGAAGACGCCTCCTGGGGAGACGCGCTGAGCCCTCACCGTTAGCACCGCCCACACCCCCTTAGAGCACCGCCCACACCCCCCTTAGAGCACCGCCCACACCCCCCTTAGAGCACCGCCCACACCCCCCCTTAGAGCACCGCCCACACCTCCCCTTAGAGCACCGCCCACACCCCCCTTAGAGCACCGCCCACACCTCCCCTT